>NW_006159512.1:9442720-9444754 GCF_000334495.1 Tupaia belangeri chinensis
ACCCTTGGAATTAACTGGGAAGAGCGCGGAACACGGAAACTGCATTGATAGACGCCCAAACGAGCACAGGAACTGCCTGCCGAGTGCGTGTGCCAGGCCTCACGTGCGGGCTTAGGCGGGGCAGCGCTTTGGTACACACCAACTAACTTAGTCCCCAAACACTGCAGCTCGCACAGGGAACCCCACTGTACAGAGGAAACTGCCTGGGAATTAGGGGGCTTCCCCAGATGGCACTGTTGTGACTGATCCAACCGGGAACTTCCAGGCTCCAAATCCTTCCCCATGCTACCTCCCAAAGCCCTTTATTCGGGGCATGGGAAATCACAGGGCCTCACGCGCAGAAGGGGGGATTTCTCCAACACTGCCCCGTCCACTGTGGCCTCCGTGGGACTCCCGGGGGAATGCCTGACCCCTCCCTTCCACAGCAGCTCCCTAAGGCATCACGGGGCCACTTCCGGTCCCCTGATTCTCCTATGCTATAGTGGACCGTCAAAATGGCACTTAGTTGCGTTCAGTTAGTGGTAACAGCGCTGCTGCGTCCTGCAGAGTCTAATCAGGTGCGTGGAGCAGCTGGTGGCCTCCAGCGTGGGACTGAAAGCGCCTGGAAGGACGTGGTGTCCTGTCGCCCCGCTCTGTCAGCTCCAGGTTTCCATCCTCCCCTGCGGGCCGGCTCCGTGTAACAGTCACTGACAGCTTAAGTACAAATAAAAACGCTTCCCTGGGTGTTGGGCTGGCAGGCTCTGCACGCTTCTGTGGCCAGGAATCCTGCCCGTCTGAGCCAGTTCAGTGACATCTGAGGACATGTTGGCAATCCAGCATGAGCCAGAGGGCCCAGACCGTGCCAGTGTGACCACTCTGGAGACAGAGGCGGTCTGTCACACACCCCGGGAGCTGGGTGTCGGTGTGCAACTCACTGCCATTCCCCCGAGGGCTGGCAACGGCGGACCCTGAAGGTCAGGGCAGAGCCACGGCTGCTGCAACCCCTTTCATACCCGCATTTGTCCCAGCCATGAACGGGATTGAACAAGGGGGTCAGGAACAGGGGGACACGGGCCCTGGCTGGTCGGTGAGAAAGCTGCAGGGAGCCCGAGTACAGGGACAGGACAGTCAGGCACTTGGGTATTGGGCGGAGGAAAACGCACTGAAAACGCAACAGCTGGTTTTCCAAAGAATGTTCTCAAAAAGCCAGCACGGATAAACACGCGTGTACACAACCCCACTGACACGCTCTCCTCGGCCATCAGAGAGCAGCCAACCTACCATGCACGAGTCCACCGTGCCGGACTCGTAGCCAGCACAGACCATGCGGTTGGTGATGGCCTTCATGTCGAAGTAGGACTGACACTGCTCCCGCGAGATCACGCGCACTTCTCCCTCTTGCAGCTTAAAGGGCACTGGATTAAAGACAGAAAAAGAAAATATGCAGGATGGCGATGAGACTCCGAAGTGAAAGGAGCAATGTCGTGTGAACATTTTACACCAAGAGCACCGTTGTTGTTAGTTGAAATGTCAGTGCCGAGACAAACTGGTTTGCAACCAGAATTTTCTAATTAGAAGTCTCCGTAGCGACCATCTGGAGAAGCCCCTCTGTTTTACCACGGAGGAAGCAGAGGCACAGGTGCTTAACTAGTGCTTTCCCCCTCTGGGTACACTCCACAGCAAAACGACAGCTCCTGCAAGGACACAAGGAGAAGGGGCAGAGCCAGGCCATGCTTTGCCCAGACAGGAGCTGCCAGCTCACTGTCACTCAGCACATGGGTCCTGCCCGGCTACAGAGGGCCTGAGACACCTGACGGAGCCGGGGCTGCCTGTGCCGAGTTTAAATGTGCTCGAGTGGCCACCGCTGGGAGGGAAGAGCCTTTCGATCTCGAGGGTATGACAGAGAGATGTCAGAAAAGGACAAAACCATCCCTTGGTGTTCGCAGAAAATATGTGAATTCTGTCTGCTTGAAAGTTCTTGCAAAATACCAGTGAAGCCAGACAGCATGGCTCTCTTGCCGTTCAGATGTCCTATAGAAGCAGACATGCCGCTCT
>NW_006159512.1:9444785-9450689 GCF_000334495.1 Tupaia belangeri chinensis
CCGGGGAAGCAGTGTGCATGCATGGGGCGCTTCCCTGCAAGTGAAGGTCGCTTTGCAGACATCAGAGTGATGCAGATGGGGAAGTTTCAGGAGCTGTCGAAAGAACAGCTGACACTGGGTATCCGTGGTAAGTCAGACACCTAGACTTAGCGTTTTAGTGGCTAAGGGAGTCAGATCCCACACGGCTGACAGTGGTTCAGATCCTGGCCTCAGCAGCTTAAAAACCCTGCCGGGTGCATGTGTGCATCCCAATAGGAGGGAGAGGTGGAGACTGGGGTCCAGGGCGACCATGCCCATGGGGATGCTCTCTCCTCCCCATCTCTCTGTCTCTGGTGAGTGCACATGTCCTTTGGAAGTTAAATGAAAAGAAACTCAACTTAGCTCAAAATTTACATCACTAGAGTTTTGGACCAGCTGGTGACATGGAGGCTAAGGCGCTGGGCTGGCACATGGCTGACTCTGCAGTCTAAGTCTTGAATGGCTTGGGAATCACACTGGGCGTGTGCGTGTGCACACCCAGAATCCCAGGAGGAGAACGGAGAAGGGATTGCAGTGTGGCCCTCTCTCCTAGGGGTGATCTCTCCCTCTCTCTCTGGTGAGTGCCTGTGCCTTTAGCAAAAAAATCAGACAAGCAAAAGACAAAGAAAAGAATGGTCCTTCCACTTAGCAGTTCCTAAATACGATAACAGGGCCCATCACGGCTCCCGAGCGCCCTGGCATTACACTGGACGCAGAGTGCCCACTGTCACGGACTGATTCTTATTCGAAACTTTAAGTAGGTCAGACAGAATGAGAACATTAAAGGGATCGAAAGTAAGTAGTAAAAAACTTTAATTTTCCTGTTTTATATGTTTAAATCATATGCATAACCCAATTACCCTAATCGGTTTATAAAGGAAAACAGCAAGTTGATTTTCTTTCCAGCAGGACTCGGGCTGTGCTGCAGGGCAGACAGGACGGACCGGAGCAGAGACTGAGAGGGTGGGAGGTGCAGCGAGTGCAGGCGGGGCATGGGCTACCCACTCAGGAGAGGCTCTGCAGGGCTCCTGCCGAGAGCCCAGCTCATGGACAGGGGCAGTCCGACCTCGGGTCTCCTCCTGCCCCGCCAGCGCCTCCTAGAGAGCGACTCCAAGACGTGAGGGCGTTCTGAGGAGGCAGGTGAGCTCGGCGGGTTTCACTGCCATGATGGGTCGGGATGTCCCCAGCTGGCCCTGCAGGGAGGACAGGACCCCGGTGCCGTGTGATCCCCGTAACTACACCGCTCGCAGTGGGATGGACTGTCAGGACCAGTGTGAGGCGGCAGCGGCGCGCCCCGGCTCCCGCAGCACGGCAGCACCCCAGCCCCGGCTCACCTCTGCTGCCCATGTCGCCCCAGCCCGTGATGTAGCAGTACGTGTCGGGGTCCACCGACTGCCCCGGGCCGGGCAGGCAGACCGGCCGCACGCAGCTGGTCTCGTTGACGTCCTCGCTCAGCTCCACGACGCTGATGTCGTAGTCCACCACCGCCCGGCTGTAGCGGGGGTGCAGGATGACGGTCCTCACCGAGCGCGTCTGCGTGAACGCCGACGGGTGGTCCAGGTTGCTGATGCCGAGCACCACCTTCCACACGGCGGCATTCTCTCTCCTGGAACCAGAATTCAAGAGCGATGGGCGTCTGGGACTCGGACTCAGCTCTTAAAATGTGCATGTGATTTTGAAAAACATTTTATTTAGTAAATTTCGGCTGTTTGCATCTGGCATCCGGCGTGTTCTGTACGGCACAGCCACGTGGCGGCCTGAGAGGTTACTGAGCACTACCGCTGTGGAAGGAAGCGCTCGTGCTTCTTGAATAAGTTCTTAAAACTTCTGGAAAATAGAACCTGTTCGGTTTTAAAGGCAGGCAGGGTCGTTATTTGCATCATTAAGTAAGAAACGCAAGGGCCGCAGGTGGCGTGGTGGCTAAGGTGCTGAACTCTCACGTGGCTGACTGCGGTTTAAGTCCCAGAGCAGCAGCTTCAAAGTCACCCCAGGCATGTGTGCGTGTGTGCCCAGACCCCAGGGGGAAAATGGAAGAGAAGGGATTGCAAGGCGAGTCTTGACCAGCTCCCTAACCCAGCGGATGATGTCTCACTTTCCTTCTCACTGTCTCTCCCAGGCAAGCACATGTGCCCTATGGCAAAAAAGGAAAAATAACAACAGAAGACTTAAATAAAAACAGAAAACGGAGAAATATAATGAGAAATCATGAAAGAGAGAGGAGAAATATTTAAAAGAAGAAAAAAAAAAAACAAAAAACCAAGATCAAGAGATTTCGTCAAGAAAAAGCAAGTGCCTTAGAGAAATGTCAAGTTTTCAGGGACGTGTACAAATTTCAAACCAAGAAGACTTAAAAAGTTCACCCACAATCTCCAACGAGTAGTCTCAGACGCCTTTGTTTTTGGATGACTGTCAGTAATATTTTAGTCAATTTCATCGTAAAACCTTTATTTGTTTATTTTTCAGTAGGCTTTTAGGTCTTGCCATTCTTCAGAATTTTCTCCAGTCTCAGGACCAGCAGTTAGCGTAATGGCTATGTCACTGGACTCCCATGTAGTCGACCGCGGTTCAAGTCCCAGACCTGGTGGCTTAAACTCATGCTGGGCACGTGTGTGTGTGTACCCAAGATCCCAGGAGGAGAATGGAGGAGAAGGGATTGCAGTGTGGCTATCCCCTGTGGGGAGGTGATTTCTCGCTTTCTATCTCTTTCTCTCTCTCTGTCTTTCTGGGAGCACATGTGCCCTATAGCAAAAAGCTCTCCAAAAAAAAAAAAAAGAAAGAAAGAAAAAAGAAAAAAAGAAAAAGCATTCCTCCAGTCTCACAGGCTCTTCCTACTTAGTCTTTTCCTCTGGGTCCTCCTTCTCAGCTCTCGGTGTCCACATTCCAGTGCTTCAAGACCCCACTGTCAGCCCTCCCTTCTTCCCCACGTCTTGGTAATTCCATCTAGCTGGATGGTATTAAACACCTCCCCATCCTGATAAAGCCCACGTGTGTATCTCCACCTCCATCTGCTCCCGAGCTGCAGACCCGAACACCCAGTCAGCTACTACACACCCCTCCTGGGATGTTTCATAATAGCGAGGTTTCTTGAGGGCTAACCATGTATCTGAAACTACTCGAGCATTCAAAATTCACCACGTGGTGCTTTAATATTACAACCCCCAGTTACACCGCAGAATCCTTTCTTTTTCTTGCCCCAAACTGTGAAAGCATTACCGAGTGGTCACCCCTCCTGCTGGCAAATACTCCCTGCCTCGGTGGCTTCTCCCTCCTCCACTGTCACCGTCCTAATCTGAGACACTCTGGCCTGCGTGGGCCCCTGCGACGGCCTCCCAAATGGTGGTCCTTCTTCTAACCTCAGCTCCTGAGCCCATTTTCCTCACCGCAATCACAGAATGTTTCTACAATGAGATGAGGTCCTGCTTGTAATTCCCCAAGGATCTGATCACACTCAGACACATTCAGGCCTCTGAGCCCTGTGTGGTAAGCTCTGTTCCAAACCCCAACGCATTCTTTCTGTTCTCGGACATGGCAAGGGCGTCCCCAACTCGGGGGCCCCTCCATACTGTTCCCCCAGCTCTCACGGGGTCCCTACGTCGCTCTCTCTTCATTCAGGTCTCAGCGTCGCCTCAGAATCGTCCTGACCACACCATTGCATCCTCCCCTGGACCCTGCTTTAACTTGTCCTCACATACTGTTCCCTGGTGTCCATGACAGTCACCCCGATTTGTCTGTTCTCAGCCCCCCAGAACGCTAGCTCTGCAAGACCAGGGACTGAGCTAGGCTTGGTCACCGCTGTGACCGCAGGCTGCCAGGCACAGAGGGGGTCTTCGAAATGCGCTGGTCTCATGACGGCTCACGCGTGTCGTATGAAGCAGGTTTTCATACCGTCCTCCAGCCATGCAGACCTGCTCTGCTGTCCACTTCCCCTTCACCCCTCCTCTTCTAGTCCCGCCTTCTTCAGAGCGGACCGGAAGCAAAGGTGTAGACATTTAGTGGACCACAGTGAAAGTGTGTGGGGGTGGAGTTCGGGTTTTGTTCTCGTATTTGTTTTGTTTGGTTTTGTCAGATGTGCTCACTGGAGAGAGAGACAGTGAGAGGGAAGACGAGGAGTCCCCCGTCCCTGGGTGTGGGGCAGCCACGTCCCAATCCCTTCTCCTTCATTCTCCTCTTGGGTTTGGGGCACACATGCATGATGTGATACTTACTGCCGGTCTGGGACTTGAACCACCGTCGGCCATGTGGGAGCCCAGTGGCTTAACTACCTTGCCACCCGTTGGCTCCCAGGTGGAGCAGACATGATGGCACCATTGGCCAGCCACGTCACCACTACCCCACGTGGGAGCTAGTGCTCAAACAGCGAAGCAGGGCGGTCTGGCTTGAACCAGACGTTTGTTAAACTCAGGATGAACATGGGCTCCTCTGGGGACTTCCACACTACTGCTCCTTCGAGCATCACCCGTGTCCAGAGAAACAGAAGTCCTAGGCTGGAGCCCGAGAATTAGCATGTTTAAGAGTGTTCCAGGGCATCGCAGGCAAAACCCACTCACACCGCTCCTTTTTTCAGCATGCCTGCCTTCACCACCACCATGGCCAACATTCAAAGATCCTGAAATTTCGGAGGGTTCGGAAAGAGGAGCAAAGCTGGCACCAAACTGTGTGTCGTAGGATAATTTGGGATAACTTCAGACTCTCCTGAACATCTCGACACAGCCATGCATTCTGCCTTTCTCGTTTTAAAGGAAAAAACACTTTAAATCTATTAAAAAGGGAATTCATATCATTCATGGACTAGAATGAACAGAGCACGCGGCCATTCCTCTGTGCCAAGCACCGTGTGAGGATTACAGTAATAAGGAGGAAAGACAGGCCCCTGCCTATGCGAATTCTGGAAGTGGATGAAGATGGACGATTAGAAATAGCTGTAATGCACTGCAGGAAGTGCTGTCTCGCGAGCGTTATAATGTTGAGTCAGCAGGTGGTATGGTGGTAAAGGCCCTGGACTCCCACATGGTACACCGTGGTTCAAGTCCTAGACCTGCTGGCTTGCTTTCTTACTTTCTTTTCTCTCTCTGTCTCTCTCTGGTGAGTGCACATGCCCTATACCAAAATTTAAAATAATAATAAATAAAATTAAGCAAAGAATTCTTTAAAAAGATAATGTTACAAAATGTTTTTTTAGGGACTAGCAGTTAGCATAATGGCTAGGTTGCTGAACTCCCATGTAGCGGATCATGTTTCAAGTCCTAGACCCGGTGGCTTAAATTCACGCCGGGCGCGTGTGCGTGCGTGCCCGAGATCCCAAGAGGAGAATGGAGGAGAAGGGATTGCAGTGTGGCCATCCCCCCTGGGGGGTGATTTCTCACTTTCTGTCTTTCTGTCTCCCTCTATCTTTCTGGTGAGTGCATGCGCCCTATAGTGAAAACCTCTCCAAAAACAAACAAACAAACAAACAAAAAATCGGGGGACTGAATTACTCTTTTGCGGTAATTGTAATTCTAGTTTTTAACGAGACATGTCAGTAAAACGTGATGAACATGCGTCCAGCAGTCTCTCGCTGTGCCATAAGCTATTGTCACGGCATCAGTAGTCACCAAATGAAAAGCAAGTCAGGCATCCCCTTTCTATCTGTTTTTAATGATGATACTGTTCCTTCTCCTTTTTATTGTGAGCATAATATTAAAAAAAAAAAAAAAAAAGTTTCTTCGAATGTCTTTTTCCCCAAGCCTGGAAGACATGGCCTATGATTTGAAAGGGAGGCCCGAAGCGCAGGGGACGCGGGCACTGGCGAATCAAGCGTGTGCGAGGGAGAGTGAGTCCGGAGTGATGGCAGGGACAGCCCTGTCTCTGGGTGGGGACAAGAGGGAGACGGTGCCGGGCGACAGGAAT
>NW_006159512.1:9450720-9513849 GCF_000334495.1 Tupaia belangeri chinensis
ACGAGTTTAATACCGGCTCAGAAGGCCCCGGAAGGAACACACAGGAGCAGACAGATCCGTCCACAGTGCATCTTACAGATGCAGACGATTGGGCTAGAAGAAGAAGGAAGGCCGAGAGTCGGAAATCGTCGGTACGAAGGGGACTACTTTCTACTCGGTCATCAGACCCCCAGCAGCTGCAAGGAGACTGGCAGACCCTTGGAGAAGCCTGTGGCTCTTCACGCTCCAAGAGGAGGCAGCGGCTGAGGTGGACTTTAGACAAAGTATCCACTATTTTAAATGTCAGTTAAAAGTGTAAAACAAAGAAGCAAAGGGAGCCGGCTGCCTCTCAGTGGCCAGGCGCTGGGCGTTGACAGCCAATCTCACGGCTGTGTAGTCAACCGCGGTTCGAGTCCGGGACCCGATGGATTAAAGTCGCGCCGGGTGCGTGTGTGTGCGTGCCCAAGACCCCAAGAGGAGAATGGAGGAGAAGGGATTGCGGTGTGGCCATCCCCCTGGGGGGTGATTTCTCACTTTCTGTCTCCCTGTCTCTCTCTTTCTTGTGAGTGCATGTGCTCTATAGCAAAAACCTCTCCAAAAAAAAAAAAAAAAAAGACCAAAAAAAAAAAAAAAAAAAAAAGAATCACTGATCCTCTGTGGATGAGTTAACATTTCTAGTTCCAAATGAATGAGAGCCCAACTGCTACAGTCTCAGATGTGATTACTGAGAACCACCACGAAGGGCCCGGTCAGTGCAGCACATTTACTGGGTGGCTGCGATACGACAGGCTGAAAGGCATGGAAACACCAGGGGGAGAGGACAGAGCCCAGCACTTCACAGAGCTTCCCCTCTGCCAGGCTGTGGAGTCAACATGTGCACACAAACACACACACACACCACGCACGCACACACACACCGCGAACGTGCACACACCGCGAACGCATGCACACATACACACCACGCACACACACACATCATGCACACACACACACCATGCGCACACACACATCACGTGCACACATTCACCACGAACGTGTGCACACACACACACCACGCACACACACCGCGAACGTGTGCACACACACACCATGCACGCACACAAACACATGCACACCGCGCTTGCACACACACACTACAAACGTGTGCACACACACCGCGTGCACACACATCGTGTGCACACACACACATGAATGTGCACATGCACACCGCGCATGCATGCACACACACACACACACCGCTCATGCACACACCATGCACACACGCACACACATCACACGTACACACAAACACACATCACACACACAAACACACAGCGCATGTGCGCACACACACCGTGCATGCACACACCACACGTGCACACACACCGTGTGCGCTCACACACACAAACGCACCCCACGTGCTCACACAAACACATACCATATACGCACACACACACACTGTGTGCACACACACACTGTACACACACACATTGTACACATGCACACACACAAACATGCACTGCACACACACCGCGTGTACACACAAACATACATTGTGCGCACACACACATACCATGTGCGCACACACACACACCGTGAGTGCACACACACCACACACACAACCTCACACCGCGCGTGCACACACCACACACAAACTCACACCACACACACTCTCACAGTGCGCACGCACAAACACATTGTGCGTGTGCACCCACACTGTACACACAAACACACACAGCACGCACACACAAACACATGGTGTGCACACACACACACTGCATGCACACACACCGCGCGCACACACACACCGCGCGCACACACACACACACACACTGCACGGGTGCATGTAGAAGTGAAAACCTAGAGTGTTGGGAAACAGGTGACGGATGAGGGGGCATGTCACTTCAGCTAGGATGAGTAGGAAGTCCTTTCAGAAGACAACGCTGAAACTGAGACTGAAGTAATGGGGCGGGGGATTAGATGCCTCCCTACAGAAGTGTTCCGAACTGTGGAAACCGCCAGTGCAGAGGTCCTGAAGCAGAAATGAGCCTGGAGTTCCCGGACAGGAAGAAGAGCGGCACGTTCGGAGTCCAGCGAGTGACGGGAGAACAGAGGGAGGTGCAGTCCGACTAGCTCCCCCCACTTTGACATTTATTTGGTTATTTCTTCCAGGAGTGACATAGGAATCGGGGCCCAAACTCCCAACAGTGTCCTCACTCAAGGGTCCCTCCCCAGCCTCAGCCAGCAAGGCAGCACATGTGTGCCGGAGAGCACAGGGTGACCTCGGGCCGTAGCCCAGGACCTCCCACCGGCTTCCACACTGCAGAGCACGGTGTCCCCTTGTGCCGCCACATCTGCCAGGACTAGCTCCTCAAAGGCTGTGGTGAGAAGGTGCTGCCCTGCTCCAACGGGAAGCCACTGCAGGATTTTAAGCAGGGGAGTGACTGGTGTGGTTCGTGTTCTAGAAAGGTCACGAGCTCACTGTGCGACAGACAAGAAGGGAAGGAGAGGGTAGTCGAGATTAGAAACTGTCACTCATTGTCATGGACTGAATTCCTCACCTCCGGGTCATCACAACGCCATCTTATTTAAGGTGGGCCTACTGCAAGGAGTGGCTTCATGAAGGGAAACTCAGGCATAGGCATGCGGAAACGGAAAATGAAGATGAAGACAGAGACCTAGATGCCGAAGACTGCCAGCCAACCCCAGGACCTAGGGGACAAGCATTTCCTTTCACAGCCCCCAGAAGGAAGCACCCTGCCAGCAACTTATTCTTGGACTTCTACCCTCCAGAACCGTAAGTCAGTTCACTACAGTGCTCACGCCACGAAGCACGGTGCTGTGTCCCAGCAGCCCTGGGGAACTAACACAGCCACCCAGACCTGAGAGGGCAGAGGCTTGGATGAGGATGTAGCAGAAGGGGTTGTGCTCCCATTGCATTTTGGAAGAATACCCTCCAGAACTTATTGATAAAGTGAGATGAATTAAAGATAATTCCTAGGTTTAGAATATTAGCAATCCAATGGGCAATGGTGCCTTTCGCTCAGGGAAGTCTGCGAAGCAAACAACTTGGTCAGTGGCAGAGGAGCAGAATCAGTGGTTTTGCTTTGGCCACGCGAGGTAGAATGCTTCCTGTACACCCAGACAGATGTCCCACCTGGGCAGGTAAGTGTGTGTTCAAAGATGGCGTTGGGAGGGTGGCTGGGGAGAAATTTGGGCTGGGCTGGGGGGTCTAAATTTGAAAGTCATGAACGAATATCTAATATTCATATGTGGTATTCACACAAATCCTCGCTATTCATATTTGTTCATATATGAAAACGTGTCGGGAAGCATGTAATTGACTGAGTGTAGACAGTATTGGGTCCTGGAACACAAATGTATTCAGAAGCCTGAAAAGGAGGAGCTGGAGAAAATGAGAGTGAAGAATAGCCAGTGAAATAAGAGGAAAATGGAAAGACTTCTTATTACCCTAGAAGAAAAAGGAAGTATTTTAAGGAGGATGTGATGATCCAATATCGAAGGAGGGACCCAGGGAGTAGAAAACTGAAAATGCACCATTGGGGGTGTCAAGATGGCCGTCGTTAGACTTTGATAAGTGCCATTGCTGTAGTGACCTTGATGGGAGTCGGAGTGGGCTGAGGAGAAGGTGGGACTTGGAAAGTGGACACGGTGAATGTAGAAAATGCCTGAAGGAGTTTTCCTGGGAAGAGCCGGGTAGAGCAGTAGTGAGGGTGGGTTTACAACCCAGAGCAGTGAGTCTGAGTAAGTGAGATGCAGGCCTTGCTGCTGAAAGGAGTGATCCAGCAATAAAGCAGAGATCGGCCGGCAGGTGGCGTGGTGGTTAAGGGCGCTGGACTCCCACATGGCCGACTGGGGTTCGAGTCGCGGACCTGGAGGCTTGCTTTCTCACTTTCCCTCTCTTTCTCTCTTTCACACTCTGTCCCTCTCTGGTCAAATTAAAATACGTAAATAAATACAGTTAAATAAAATCATTCTTTTAAAAAATAAAAAAGGGAGTGATCAATGATGCAAAATTGAATGGATGACGTTAAGGGTAAAGTCTTCGGAAAGGTGAGAGATGGTATGTTCATCCTTAAACAGGGGCGGGGACACATCTTCCACCATGCCTCGAAGCAAGGCAGAGAACGTGGCCGACAAGCAGGATGTTCTTGGACGTGGTGAGGTGAGGTCAGGAAATGCTGGCATCCAGTTACCGGGAAGTATGCGGTGAGCTCAGAACAGGGTGACAGCCACTGGGAGGCAGGAGAAGCTGTGGCACAGCTGACGCTGAGGGCGGAGTGACCTTCTCAGAGGAATATGGGCGTGTTCCCATGTTAGGGGCTGTGACCGCACACTGGTGCGGGTCCGGTCAGCAGGTGGTTCGTGACAGTCCCGCTGCTCGGGTAGCGGTGTGACACATGAGAAGGTGGTGGCCAACCACGAAGGTCACAGCGGGGGCTGAGTTTCCGGAAGCCCCACCGTCCAGGCCACCTGCTGGCTAATCCTAGGCTAGATGTCTTCCCCTGGAGATGGGAGAAGACAGAAAGCACCTCCCTGAGGGGAGGGCAGGGGGATGGGGGCAGGTCAGAGTCACCCAGGGACTTTTAAAACTTGGGGCTTGAACTGTCTAGTGATGCTGGAAAGCAGCGCTCCAGGGAAGGGAAGACCCAACCCAGAGGATTTTTGTTTACAGGACATTTACTGATGGAACGGGTCAAGTCTCCAAAGGAGATCGAGTGGAAAACACGTGGTTTTGTTGTTTTAGGGTTCGCCATCGGGCGCAGGGGCTTGCCAGAAAGACAGAAAGAGGGAAAGTAAGAAAGCACCCCCCGATACACAGGGGGTGGCCACATGCAATCACTTCTCTGCTGCTCCCTCCGGGTTTGGGGCACGCTCACACAAGCACCCGTGTGATATTCGAGCCGCCAGGTCTGAGACTAAAACTATGGCCAGCCACGTGGCAGTGCGGCACCTTCACCACCCCGCCACCGCTGACCCCGGAAAACACTTGGGGATGACGGGCACAGTTCATGGGCTCCTCGCCGGTCACCAGGCCATCGTGGGGGCACGGCACGGGCTTGATGAAGAGTCGAGCCCATTCCGTCACTTCATTTTGGAGTGTATCAAAAGTCTGTTATGGGGACCAACAGATGGCATAATGGTTATACCACTGGACTCCCCATGTTCATCAACCGTGGTTCGAGTCCCGGAACTGGCAGCTTCAAACTTACGCTGGGCACGTGTGTGTGCGTGCCCAAAAACCCAAGAAGGGAATGGAGGAGGAGGGACTGCAACATGGCCAACCCCCCTGGAAGGTGATTTCTCACTTTCTGAGTCTCTGGCAAATGCATTCACCCTATGGCAAAAATATCTCTAAGAAAAGGAAAAAAAAAAAAACTAAGATTGGATGGGTGGATGGGTAAGCAAGACGATGATTTTGTTCTGTGGAGAGTGAGAGTGAGCTGTCCTTCTCTGGCCCAGAAACAGGTGGAAAAGCCAACTGAGTAAAACAAAGATCCGCCTGATGTCGAAATCAGGCACGACACTATTCTGCGTCCTTGGGGCTGTTCTCCCCCAGTTCTGCAGATCGTAAACAGAGGATTACAAAACATTAGAGGTCTGCTTGGCTTTTTTGGCAGAGAGCTCTAGGGACGAAGAAGTTAAAAGTCCTGGTGAAGAGGCTGAAGGATGAGCCCAGGACCAGGAAAGCGAGAGAAGGAAGGACAGGGAGGCTGATGGACTCAGGTGACTCGGGAGGTAGTGCCGACGGACAACCGAGAGTCCTCCTGGACTGAAGGCGGGGCAGCAGAAACCAGGGAATGGTGGCTTGGCAAGATCCGGGTTCTGGTCCCACGGTGGGGTGACATGCAGGTCTTCCATGCAGGTATCTTGAAGAGGAGCTAGACGCTTCTGACCAATCTTAGTTTGGGCCAGCCTAGGAGTTTCATCGTTAATCTTTCAGAGGGAGAAGTAGGCAGGAAACCCGCTTGGTAAATTATCCTGGAAATCCCATCTTCCTTAGCTCTTTGGAAGCTGAATTCTCATTAGGGCATATGGGACTCGATCTGGTCAACCCGGAGCCCATGCCTTTGATTTTCATTTGGGATTTTTAAATACTTCTCCATGGAAGAACGAAATAAGCATGTCTTTTTTCCTCCGTATAATTAAATGAGAAAGGCTGAAAAGACCTACAGGCGGTCACTCCGGAGTTGGCCAAAGTTCGATCAGGAAGCGAAGTAAATCTCATTCATTGCAGGGGCTGAGGGCTCCAGCAGAGAGCAAGGCTTTCAAGTGCAGTTCTCAAATGCTCGGAGGCCACTGGCCAGGGTGTAAAACAGAGTCAGGGTGATTAGCCGGCATGTAAGCCAAGGCTTGTTTGAAGTTGGGCAATTTCTAACTCCTTCCAGCCAGGCCCCGCTTGACAATTCCAAGGTCAGCGTCCCATGAAATCCCCCCGAGGTCTTCAATACCATCTCCATCTCCTCCCTTCCACACACAGACCGAGCTCTGGCAGTGTTCCTCCTTCACTTCACAGAGCTGTCCGCGGAAGAGGGGCCTTGAACAGTGTGGAAACGGCTGGAGCGTACAGCGCTGTCTCCTTACAGGGCTGTCGGATTGGCTCACGTCGCCTTCTCTTGACGAGGGTACGCTGTAGAACAATCTCCTGCCGTCACGGTTAGAAATCCGAACTAGGAAAGACTTCTGGAAACGTCTGGTCCCTTCCAGAGCAGAAACATTGCAGAATATGCCTTGCCAACCTTTCCAGACTCGCCCACTCATTCTGGGCCTTACGCATTATTTGTTCACCAGAGGAGGTACCAGTCTGAATTTTTAAACCATTTTTATAAAGAGTCATCAAATCACGGCACATACACATTTTGATTTTATGACCGTGTATCACCCTGTATTCTAATTCCATAGCCCTGAACGTCTCTCTCCTCACTAGGTGAGTACCGCACGGAGCTAAATATATGTGCTGGAGGGGCCAGCAGTTGGCGTAAGGGCTATGTCACTGGACTCCCATGTAGTCAACCGCAGTTTGAGTCCCGGACCCGGTAGCTTAAACTCACGCCGGGCACGTGTGCATGCGTGCCCGAGATCCCTAGAGCAGAATGGAGAAGGAATTGTGGCATGGCCATCCCCCCTGGGGGGTAATTTCTCACTTTCTGTCTCTTTGTCTCTCTCTGTCTTTCTGGCAAGCGCACGCGCCCTATAGCAAAAACCTCACCAAAAAAATTTAAAATAAAATAAATAAATAAATATATAAATATATGTGCTGGGACCGTGTCCATGGAAACCAGGCTACCGATAGGCGAGTCGCGTTCTATAGGAAGCTTTACTGCAGTATTTTTTAAATAGCAGCAAACTGGACCCAAGCTGAATGTGCACACGTAGGGGTGACAGAAGTTGTGGTACGCCTACGTGCTGGAGTCCCACTTAGCGTTCAGAGGCAGAGCACTGGAGGTTGCCCAGGAGGGATATCCAGGATAAAGGCAACTTACACGCAGAAACAGAGTGCACTCCGAATTGTGAAATAAATACTGCGGGGCCTGTGGGTGGCGTGGTGATTACAACACTGGCCTCTCACATGGCCGACTGTGGTTCCAGTCCCAGACCTGGTGGCTGACTTTCTAGCATCCCTCTCTGTCTCTCAGTCTCTCTCTGGTGAGTGTACATGCCCTATAACAAATTAAAATAATAATAAGTAAAACTAGATAAATAATTATTTAAAATAAATAAACCCACAAACACTGGTGCTTAGCGGACGTGTACGTGTTTATGACTCGGGAGGAACATTACTAGGCCTGCCCGAGGGTGTGGAGGGAGTAAGGGAGTCTGGAGGGAGTCAAATGGTGCTAGCCACGCACGGAAATAGCTCGCGCCGTGGTGCCGAGGGTGCAGACGGCCTGGGCTGGCCGAGGATTTGGAGTGAGCCTCTGTTAGGGTGCTACTGGCCGCTGCTGGGCAGGGTGACTTCGGACCCACTGTGAGCCCACCCCAGTCCTGTGACGTAGGGACGCCATTTCCTCATGTCACAGAGAAGGGCACTGTGGCCAAGAGAAGTTAATGGACTTACCCATAGTGGCATGGTCAGGGGCCAAGCTAAGACAAAATAATAATAGGCAAGTAAGTCAAAAAATGAGACTGTATTATTTTTCTAAACATTAAACTGGTCAAATTTAAAATAATGAGCTTAATTCGATGATAGAACTGTGAGTTGTTCTCATCTTAAACTTGTATTACTATTGAATGTTACTCTTCTTAAGTTTATTTCTTTTTTATGAGAGAGAGAGACAGTGAAAGTGAGAGAGCGCCTTCAGTGGGGTCTCGTAGGCCAGCAGGTGGTGTGGTGGTTAGGGCGGCTGGATCCCGCATGGTCAGCTATACAGTTTGAGTCCCAGACCCGGGGGTTTGAAAAACACACCAGGACGTGTGTGAGTGTGTGTGTGTGTACCCCAAATCCTGAGTGGAGAATGGAGGAGAAGGGACTGTGGTGTGACTACCCCCTCTGGTGATGGGGGTACTTTCTCACTTTCTCTCTTTCTCTCCCTCTCTTTCTCTGTCTCTTTCCAGAGAGTTCACGCACCCTATAGCAAATTAAAAATAAATAAATAAATAAAAGTGGGAGAGTCTCACGTCCCCATCCACCCCTCGGCCTTCCCAGCCAGCAGGTCTCTGACGTGCGTGCTCTCGCGCGGTGTGGCCAGTGTGTGCAGGTCAGCCTGGGCCCAGACCCAGCTCTTCCGTATGGCCTCCGGCTCTGCAGAGCGGCAGACCACGGTAGCGCCACAGCTGCTGGCCTTATTTTTACTTTTAAATAAAATAAAGTGATTAAGATCTATCAAGTAAAGTGGATGGCATGGCAGTTTCCAAAACTGTCCTCGGATCCTTCGATGTGGAGGGCTCTGCCTCCCTCCCGGAACCCGAAGGTCTCACGAGAGCTCTGACCACAAGGCAGGGACCATGCTCCGTGCCTCTGCAGACTGGTCGGAAATGGTGCTCCAGCTTCCTCCAGGACCCCTTCTTAGGAAGCTCACTAGGAAGGATGCCAGCCACCATGACTTGAGTCCCACTCTGAGAGGAGGTGCCCAGACCCCAGGCAATACCAACGGCCAACTTAGAGCTTTGACTCTTCCAGCTGAGGCCCCAGACATGGCGGACATGAACTGCACCAGCGGTGTCCTGTCCAAATAGCTGGCCCTCCAGCATTGTCCGTAAGCAAAACCGAAATTCGCCTGGTTGCAGTTATTGTTCTTTGGGTGGTTGTTGTTAGAGGATTATTTTTAGTTTTATTTACTTATTACTTTTTTAAATTCACCAGAGAAGTAGAGAGAGAGACAGAAAGTGAGAAAGCAAGCTGCCAGGTCTGAGACTCAAACCATAGTCAGCCATGCTCCAAACACCGTGCCACCTGCTGGCCCGTTTTTTTTTTTTTTTTCTTTTTGTTGTTGTTCTATTTTTGTTCCTAAATCACATAATGTTAGATAGTTGGAGCAGGTGGGGTCCTTCTGTCACTATGTTTGTCATTGGAGTCATTTCTTCTACTCCTTATGGGTATGTCGTGATGGCTAATTTGCTGTGCGAATCTGGCCAGGATGCAGTGCCCACACGCTTGGCCAAACAAGATTCTGGAATCTTCAAATAACTGAGTATACACATTTTTATTTTATGACCACGTATCACACTGTATTCTGAGTACACGGACCTGGACGTCCATGTGACTGCATAGACCCGAAGGTAGCGCCGGGAGGGATTAGCCTTTCAGCTGGTGGACTTTGAGGAGAGCAGGTTGTCCTCATAACATGCGGGCCTCATCCACTCAGCCGGAGACAAACGGAACAGAGACTGGCCTCCGCAGGGCAGGGAGGAGTCTGCCCGCAGAATGGACGCCTCCGGCCCCCTGCGACTCCTGCCCGAGCGTCAGCCTGCTGGCTTACTCCATCGGATTTAGGACTCACCAAGCTTCCAAAATCACTTGAGCCTATGATTTGAAAAACCTCTCCCTTGGGGCCAGCAGGTGGCATGGTGGTTCAGGGCACTGGACTCCCACATGGCTGACTGCTGTTCGAGTGCTGGACCTGGTGGTTTCCTTTTTCCACCCCCCCACTCTGTCCCTCTCTGGACACATTAAAATAAGTAAATAAACAAAGTTAGATAAAACAATTATTTTTTAAAAAATCACTCTCGTTTCTTTAGAGAATCTCATGCACATAACGGACCTTTAACTGCTTTCCAACGACTTACCCGTACCCTCATCTCACAGTACAGCCAAGTACTTCCTACATATGTAACTTATTTAAGAAGATTGGACGAGAGGCTAAAACCAGGTGGGGGCCAGTGTTCTCAGCCTCCTTCTCCGCCCCCCAGGACGTAAATCAGAGACGGAGCAGCAGGTACCCAGGACAGCCCAGCGTGACAAACTGGGACAGAGGTCCGAGAAGCAGACCCACAGTGGCTTTTGCACTGAAGTGGCTTCATGGAATTCCATGTGCCACTGAGAATTCCCAAGTGACGAAATGATCAGATCCAGGCAAAGCGTCAAAGAAAAGGTGTAACTCACCCCTCGAAGCAGTGGGCGACTGTCAGAACCCACTTCTTGGCAATGAGGACACAGCCGCAAATGTGCCCACTGGGTTCACTCTGCAGAGAACACTGCCAGGGCCACCGTCCGGGGCGACTGGTGCGGCCCCCGAGGATCCTCTTGCTCATGCGGGCAGCAGGGCGGCGCCCACAGTCTAGCAGGGAGTGAGACGGGGTTGGTGATCGCCCCTAACCCAGCTCAGCCTGGCTCTTCGTCGTTGGGGACAAGCGGTGATTCCCCCAGCCAACCCCGTCGAATCGAGTGCCCACCCCTCTGCTATGCTACAGCGTCTCTCACCTCGTTTAGCGCACAGAAGAGCAATCTTCCTTCTGCTCCGACAGGACTGCCTGGATGGGGAAACACAGGAGGGCATAGCGTTATGTATTTGCTGTTCACTTGACGCACCTCACCAGTGGAGGCGAGGCGTCGGGGCTGGGTCACCAGAGGCCACGCTCTCTGTGGTTACTCTTAGTGCCAGACGTCTCAACGCCGAGCTGTGGAGGACACCGGCTTTCTTGAGTTTTTAAATTGATCTAATATCAAAATATAAGTTCACATTTGTGAAATGTCTCCTATATCATCTTAGCTGGTGGAAGCACCCATGATACCATCTCATGCCCTGAGTCTCAAGGGCGGGAGGTGGTGGGGTGGGTGGTGGTGGGGAGGTTGCTTCTGAGAATTAATGAGGAGAGGGAGCATGTCAGATTGTCACGCTCATGGAGATGACCACGTGCCGAAGTAAAGCTGAGAACTAATAGTCGTAGAGGAGTAAAATACTACAGGGCCATTGGGAAAGGGATGACACATTTTTGCCTAGAAAAATAGATCGTGACTTTCCTGATAACCTACTACTTCAAAAAGTTAAAGGCCAGATAAAGAAATGGAATATTTGGGACCAGCTGTTAGAATAATGGCTGTGTCGCTGGACTCCCATGTAGTCAACTGCAGTTCGAGTCCCGGACCCGGTGGCTTAAACTCATGCCAGGCGCGTGTGCGTGCGTGCCCAAGATCCCAAGAGGAGAATTGCGTAGAAGGGATTGCGCCGTGACCATCCGCCCTGGGGGATGGTTTCTCACTTTCTGTCTCTCTTTCTCTACCTGTCTTTCTGGCAAGCACACACGCCCTATAGTGAAAACCTCTCCAAAAAAAAAAAGAAAAGGAAAAAAAGAAATGGAATATTTATACGGAAGCAGAATTTTACCAAGACTGTCAAGGTTAATTGTGGACACAGGAGAAGTTGACAAAAGGAATGGAGGATTCCATTTATCCCATATAACTTTATCTGGTAGGATCAGAGCCAGCAGGTAGACGTCACAGGAAAGCATAGTTTGGGAAAGAAAGAATTTTCTAAAAGTCTAAGTTAACTTCACAAGCAAGAACACGTGCCATGTCGAAGGATCCTCTCGGGGTGGCTATACAAAAGAATTCCATTTGGAGTGAGTTAATTTTTTTCTTTTTTTTTTTGGAGAGGTTTTTGCGATAGGGCGTGTGTGCTCACCAGACAGACAGAGACAGAGAGATAGAAAGCAGGAAATCACCCCCCAGGGGGGATGGTCACGCCACAATCCCTTCTCCTCCATTCTCCTCTCAAGATCTTGGGCACGCACGCACAGGCGCCTGGCGTGAGTTCTAAGTCACCGGGTCCGGGACGCGAACCGCGGTCGACTACGTGGGAGTCCAGTGACATAGCCATTACACTAACTGCTGGTCCCAGAGTGAGTGAAATTTTAATCACTAAGTTTTCACTTCCAACCATGAGAATTTATTTACAATGTAAATTTAAAAAAACACCTTGGGAGTTCCGAAAGTCCTAGAACATGCTTAGAATTTTAGGTCTCTCAGATGAACAAATATCCATCCCTCACGATGTCAGCCCCACATTCCATTTTACTGTATTTACTCTTCTTGCTATGTTTGCATGGGAGCACGGGAGAGTGTTGGCATAGAGTAAATTACGCGATACAGGAAAAGCTCGTTTGCTTTTTACCTCCCCTCCTTCTGATGTCCTAAACGTCCTTAAGCTCTGCTCCTTTGCTGCACTTCCCAAGCTGAAACAGATTTTGTGTCCTACCTTATGATCTCTGTCCACCCATATGACGTATGCTCTTTGCGAGCAGAGCCCTCGATCACTTCCACGTCCCCTCCAAGCCTCATACTCAACTAGTATACAAGAGATTCTCAATAACTAGTTGTTATTTGTTAGACTAAAAAATCAAAACTTTTAGAAATAAGAAAAGTTACCAAAAACTGTCCACCCCAACTCTTAATAGAAACCCATGGTCCTATAAGGTCATACATCTAGTTAGTAAGCCAGGACTAGAACCAGGTCTACCAATTACCAATTTAGAATGAGTTTATTTGACCTCAAAGCGTTTTCTTCACATTTCTAGTCTGGAGAAACAACTCGGTCCATTGAAATATTCAGGTCAATGTTTTGGATGAAGTAGGTGACAAATACTCAGAAATTTGGCTGCAAAATTTGGTCTATGAGAAAAATGTCAAGACATTCTAAGGGGAAATGGTCTACCTTTAGTTTTCTTCTTGGGAATTCTTAATAGGTGATTTCCCTAGCCTTCATACACTTTGGAATCAGAGTTATTTCGTTTGAGTTCAGAGACTTTCAGGTACCACCTGCGGGCTGTGAACTTTGTACAGTTAGTCAAAGATCTTAAACCTTACTGTCCTCAGCTGATAATGGGATCATTATTCCCAGGTCACAGGTCTGTTGTGAGGATTAAATGAGTCAGTTTATGTAAGAATACCGAGCTGTGTGCCTGTGAAGAGATCTTAACAAGTGTTAATCCCCTCACTTTATATTTTTCCTACACCCCCAAAAAGGTAGTAACTCTCTTTAAGATGCCATACTATTTTAGAGGAAATTTAAGAGCACTTGAAAGACTACTTGATTATAATTTAGTTTTTTCTTTTTTTCTCAGACTCTTCAAGTTATACTCGTTCTCAATACTTCAATTCTTTTTGTTAATTAGTTCCATGTAGCATCTTAGGAAGTGTAGACATTTCAAATAGGATATGAAACAAACACTCCAAGATCAGAACCCAATTTCCTCCTTCCTCACCATGATAGTTTCTGTAACTGTGATTAAAGAAAGACTTTTAGCCAAGAGGGAAAAAAATCGAGGTCAAGAAAAAATAAATGAAACCAGTGTTGAAATGTAAAGGTCAATGGCCAGTCTACTGAAGCTCTTTATCTATGTGTGATGAATTTGGATGATTTTAAATTAAAAATGGAAGAAGGGCCCTGCTGATGAACTCTTGCTCCATAATCTAACTCTAGAGAAAGGAGGAGGTGGTTTGTGGTGTCGCCAACTCCACTGGGGGTAGTTCTTACCCGTTCACCAGCAGTCTGTGCAAAGTGCTTCCATTGAGGCTCTTCCAGTCGGAGTGCAAGGTCAGCCACTGCTGGTCTCTCTCCTGTTCCTGCACTGACGCTGTCACAGATGGCTCTCTGTGATGGAAGACAAATACCAGGAAAATATGCAAAGTACAATAATCTTTCAACAGGTATATTAATTATTTAGTATTCATTCTGTTTCAAAAGGAGACTAATTTATAGGGACCCGCAGATGGCATAATGATTACATCACTGGATTCCAACGTAGTTGACTGTGGTTCAAATCCCGGACCTGGCGACTTAAAACTCATGCTGGGGGCATGTGCGTGCAAGCCCAAGATCCTGACAAGAGAATGGAGAAGAAGGGATTGCAGCATGGCCATCCCCTCAGGAGGTGATTTCTCACTTTCTGTCTCACTGTCTCTCCAGTGAGCACACACGCCCTATAGCAATAAACTCTCTCTCTAAAAAATAAATAAATAAATAAATAAATAAATAAATAAATAAATAAATAAATAAAATTTTAAAAAAGATGATTCAATTATAAATCAGTATTTCAAGAGGGAAATTTGGATTAGGGGAGTTTTGGGGATGCCACTAGCAAGAAGGGAAGTTACTCGAACTACACAGCAGCAGTAAAGACCCACATTGTCACAGCTGTGTTACTCGGCTGACACGTATCTGAACTTCATAAGGGGTTAGAGCTCTAAGGTAAATGATATAAAAGTTCCATCATCTAAACAAGAACAGGGGTAAAAAAGTAAAATAAAATTTATCTAGCTAGGGTCTTTCTACTTTTTTCTTGCCCATAGTAATCCTGTAATAAAGCAATATCTTAAAATAAAATAAATAACAAAGAGAATCTATGACCACTTAGTATCTACTAAGATAGTATAAAAATTGTAAGTGGAATTTTTTCAACATACTGCAAAATCTTTTTTTTTTTTTTAAGGTTTTTGATATAGAGCACATGTACTCATTGGAGAGAGAGAGACAGTGAAAGGAAAAGTGAGAAATCACCCCAGTGGAGTTGGCCACACCACAAAACCACCTCCTCCTTTCTCCTCTTGGGATTTTGGACACACACGCACATGCACCCAGTATGATTTTTCAAGCCACCAGGTCTGAGACTCGAACCAAAATCAACATGTGGGAGTCCAGTGTCTTGACCACCACCCCATCTGCTGGCCCCAGTGCAAAATCCTTATATACTAAGCATTAAGAAGCATTTGAGAAAACAGATGGTGTTGGCAACATGAGTTTGCTCTTTATCTGTACTCGCACCCAATCACCACCGTACTTTCCTGTGTGTGTCTCATTCGATCATTCAAATAAACATGGTTACCTTGGACCCAAGGTTTAAAACCTTAGATTTCAAAGGCATTTAGGTTTTCATTTAAAAAATCCTATTCTTCATAAACCAGTTGGTTCTTTTAGGCAATCCAAATGATGGAGTCTTTACAAAGTTCATGGACAATGTGCTTTATGAAAAAACTATGTATGCGGGACCAGCAGTTAGCGTAATGGCTATGTCGCTGGACTCCCATGTCGTCGACAGTGGTTCGCGTCCCGGACCTGGTGGCTTAAAACTCATGCCAGGATCGTGTGCGTGCGTGCCCAAGATCTTGAGAGGAGAATGGAGAAGAAGGGATTGTGACATGGCCATCCCCCCTGGGGGGTGATTTCTTGCTTTCTGTCTCTCTGTCTCTCTGTCTCTCTTTGTCTGGCTGGTGAGTACACGTGCCCTATAGCAAAAACCTCTCCAAAAAAAAAAAAAAGGAAAAAACAAAAAACTATGTACGGATTTCAAAGTGTTTTGCACCAAAATGAGCATGTACTTCAATTTCATTTTTTGCAGTACCCTGATATTTTAGTAAGACCTTTCGGGTTTTTAATTTAAATAAAAAATAACCACCCAATGCTATCAAGAGTAGAAGAGGAAGCTATCTAAAAGCAGAAAAGCTGTTACAGAAACTGGAAAGAAATAAGAGAGAAGGAGGCAGGTGCTTTGCTGACAAAGGGAGAGCAGGGCAAGTCAGGTAACATTTCTTTCAAAGCGGAGGGGAGCTCTCCTGATGAAAGCTGGGGACAAGGGTGCAAGATGACATTGACAGAGACGTGTGCATGCCATCGCTTCTTGGTGGACATGCTAGAAGAACGGCAAGCTTCACCGAGGGCCCAAATGAGTGGGGACACGTTGAATTCTACCAGCACTAGGTCTGCTGACTTAATGACTTTCTGTTTTGACCCTTGATTACCATTTAAAAAATTTATTTATTTATTTAAATATTTTATTATTTCTTTACTTTTTCCATGAAAGAGAGAGAGAGAAAGAGAGACAGATACTTCCGATTGAGTCTTCACACTACAGTCTCCTCTCATTCTCAGTCGGCCTTGGGACGTGAGCGTGAGACCTTCCCGATGTTACAGAGCACTGTGTGGCTGCTCACCACCGTGGCTGGCCCAGAGGCCCTTGCTCACACGCAAAAAGGGAAGGGTTAAGAGGAAGGGAGATGGTCAGATTCAGTGACACCAAAAGAAAAATGATCATTTCTTTATTAATCATTTACAAACTACCGTCATTATAGGCTAGAAAAGAAAAGAAACAAAAGCTTTTCCATACTTGATTACTTTATAAAATATAGGAGAAAACCTCCTGAAAAGGACACTTGATTACGGACTAAGAATGAAATATTTCAAACAAACAGTCCTTCCTAATTTACTAATGAATGGATTGTAACAGTTTCATCTCAGATGTCATAAATCCTAACCAAACTGTAAGAAGAGTTGCCTAAGTTTTAAATTTGTTTAGAAATTGGAATGAACTATCAGATGATTGAAGACATCACAAAACCTACTGAAAAGTAAGAATTTCTTTCCCTGGACCAAAATGAGTCTAGTTTTCTCTCAGCCTCAGACACGCTGTCTGCGGCGCCAAAGGGGCAGAAAGTATGAGTCAGAGGTCGCACATGGTGCTTCTGCCGCTCCTGCTTCCTGGGGGCTCTCTGCCGTGGAGCTGCCTGCAGGCCTCCCTGACCCAGGCCTTTTTTTTTTTTTTTTGGAGAGGTTTTTTGCTATAGGGTGTGTGCTTGCCAGAGAGACAGAGACAGACAGAGAGACAGAAAGTGAGAAATCACCCCCCAGGGGGGATGACCACGCCACAATCCCTTCTCCTCCATTCTCCTCTCGGGATCTTGGGCACGCACACACATGCACCCGGGGTGAGTTTAAGCCACGGGGTCCAGGACTCAAACCATGGTCAACTACATGGGAGTCCAGCGACATAGCCATTATGCCAACTGCTGGTCCCAATATCCAGGCATTTTAACAGCCAAAGGCCAAAGGAAGATCAACTTCTGATTTTGATATTTAATCAAGTCGTTCCTTAGGAAGGTTTTCAGTTGAGAATGGGTGTAGTATTCTCAACTGGGCCGACTGAGGTGTACATCATGCTGGGTAAGGTCTCTTTAAAATCTAAATGATGGATAGCCATTGAATGCATAAATAATAATAATAATAATAATAATAATGAAAACAAGAAAGTTAAGGTGAGTTAACAATAAAAAAAATAGTAAGGTTTTCAGAGGACAAGCGGGACTTTCTGGAGAAGTGCAATTCAGCAGAGGGTCTCCACTGAGGCCGGGCAGGAAACCCGAGGCCCAGACCACCTCCCCTCAGCCTTTGACCCTACACGGCAGAGACCCTGAGGAAGGGCTCACAGAACACGGCGCCTGGGTGTTCTCGCGTTTCATTCCTTACCTGTGAACGAGAAAGGCTATTTATCCTGAATCTCTCCAGTGCATCAAGTGGAAAAATTAAGAAACTCATGAATAGGAGGAGGGGAGTGTCTTTATCAAAATTAGCTTCCTATGAGACGATGAAACACTGGCACACTCCTCGTGTGCAAAATTAAACCCCTCCATGCTAGAAATGCCACCCGATGGTCCCATAAGAAAGCACCACCTCAACAGATGGCTCTGTTTTTGCCATCAGATAGGATCTGAGCAGCTACGAGCATGATTTCAATTTGTCTTCCTCTTCACTTCCTAGCTGTATTAACTCATACTTGATAAATAAAAATTGTATAGATTTAGGTATGCAATATGATGTTTGGTACACACCTCCTTTGTGAGATAGTTACCATAATCAAGGTAATAAACATATTTGTTTTTGTTGTTACCTTTTTTAGGGTGGCAAAAATAGTTGAGATCAACAACCTGAGCACATCCCAAGTACAGGGCTAGCCCACACTGTGGTGGTTAAGGCAGCTGGATCCAGCATGGCCAACTACACATTTTGAATCCCAGACTTAGAGGTTTGAGAAACATGCTAGGTGTATGTGCATGCATGCCCGAAAATCTCAAAAGAAGAGCAAAATGAAGGAGAAGGGATTGAGATGTGGCCCTGTCCCATGAAGGATGCTTTCTTGCTCTCTCTCTCTCTCTCTCTCTCTCTCCAGAAAGCCCATGTTCCTTTTGGGAGAAAGAAAGGAGAAAGGAAGGAAGGGAGGGAAAGAGAGAGAAAGAGAAAGAAAGAAGGAAAACAAAAAAGAACAAGGAGAGAGAAAAAGAAAAGAAAAATTTTAAGTATAAGATACAGCATTTCTCAACACAAAAAAGCCATATATAAAAAACCCATAGCTAACATCATACTGAATTGGGGAAACAGCGAAAGCTGGGCTACCCACTTTCTGCCCACTCCTTTTCATTATAGTACTGGAAGTCCTAGCCAATGCAATCAGACAAGAGAATAAAATAAAAGGCACTTCTCTCTTTCTATTTTTTATTTTTTTAGAGAGAGAGATTTTTGCTATAGGGTACGAGTGCTCTCCATAGAGACAGAAAGCAAGAAATCACCACCCAGGAGGGATGGCCAAGCTACAGTCCCTTCTCCCCCATTCTTCTCTCGAGATCTTGGGTACACACGCACACATGCCCAGCATGAATAAGGTGCCAGGTCTGGGACTCGAACCACAGTCAACTACATGGGAGTCCAGCAATGTAACCATTACACTATCGGTTGGTCAAAAAATAAAAGGCATTTCAATAGAGAAAGAAGTGAAATTACGTCTATTTGCTGAAGACATGATTATATGTACAGAAAACTCAAAAGAATTTACTAAAAAAAAAAAAAATCCTGGAAGTGACAAGTGGATACAATAAAATGGTGGGATACAAAATCAACATTCAAAAATCTATAGCATTTCTAAACACAATGAGCAGACGGAGGTGGACCTGAAGAAAACAATCCCATTTACCACAGCCAGAAAAAGTGTAAGATACCTAAGAATAAACTTAACCAAAGAAGTCAAAGACCTCTACAAGGAAAACTATGAAAACCTAAAAACAGACCTTGAAAATGACACAAAGTGTGAAAGGACATCCCATGTTCCATGATTGGAAGAATTAATATAATCAATATGGCAATTCTACCCAAATGAATCTCCAGATTATTGCAATCTCAATCAAATTACAAAAAATATTCTTCACAGGTTTAGGGGGAAAAAATCACAGAATTTGTCTGGAGTCATAAAAAGACCTCATTATTGCCAAAGCAATACTGCCAAGAAGAGTGGAGTAGGAGTCATCTCACTCCTCGATCCCAGAATATATTACAAAACTGTGATCATCGAAACTCCTTGGAACAATGGTTTTCAAACTTCGGCGTTCATCAGAGTCCCCCTGGAGGACTGGTACACTCTGACCGTTGGTCCTAGCACCAGAGTTCCCGATTACGTCGTACACAGGGTCCAAACTTTGCCTCTCTACCACAGTCACAGCCGATGGTGACGCTGCTGGCTGGAGACCACATGTTGAAGCCATTGCTCCAGATCAGGGGCCAGGTCCCAGGTGGACCCAAGTCCTTGACCAAAACCTCTTTACCCCATGAGTGGAGGCATGGCTGGAAGAGGAGGGCTGGAGGATTTATGACCTAGGTACCACTGAAATTTTATACCAAATAATTATTTGCTGTGGGTGTTAGCATCACCCCTGGCTTCTACCTGCTGGTTTCTCTTTTTTTTCTTTTTTTTTGAGAGAGAGTTGTTGGGTTTTTTTTTTGTTTTTTGTTTGTTTGTTTGTTTGTTTTGCTCTAAGGCACATGGAGCTACAGAAAGAGACAGAGATGGAAAGTGAGAAATCACGCTGTGGGGGATGGCCTCGCTGCAATCCCTTTTCTTCATCCTCCTCTTGGGATTCTGGACATGCACATATATGTGCCCAGTGTAAGCTTAAAACCTCCAGGTCTGGGATTTGAACCATGGTCGACTGTGGGAGTCCAGCAATGTAACCATTACACCATCTGCTGGTTTCTAGGAGGATCCCACCGCTTCTGGACTGATCATCAGAAATGTCTGCACACATTTTCAGGTGTTCCCTAGGGGCAAAAGCACCTCTGGTTGAGAACCGCTAAATCACAGGGCACAAGACAAGTCCCTCTGCTCAGGCCAAAAGGCAGTGGGTACTTCCCAAAGAAGCCAAAGGGTTTGCCTGGCATTTGCTTCTTTGATATTGCGTGGTTGTCATGGAGTGGGCAAGCCCGGGGTTGAGCAGGACAGTGCTGAAATGGAGAAAGGCCTCTACTGAGAGCGCGCTGACCAAGTGCTGAGTCATAGGGAGAGCTGTTTGAGGAAGGGTCAGATGGGAAGCCCGGCGTGGGACTCTAAGGGAATCAGGAATCTGGGTAACTGCTCCTGGACAGCCCCTGACGTCCACTGACCGCAGTGAGGACTGACTCGCTCGTGCTCGGCTCTTGTGTCTGTGAGCACTGAGCACGCGCTTGGAGATAGGTTGATGGTGTTTGCGCCGTCTCCCTGTGATCGGTTGCAGGAATAAATTCTCTCCCCCTCTAGCCTCCGTCTCTCATTTCATTGACCGCAAGGAGCAGCTGGGCTCAGTTTGCCAGGACCGATAAGTCATAGACACACATTTCCCCTGTCGGAGTGGGATCATAGAACTTGGCAGAGCTCAGAATCTTGACATTCTGAAAGGAGCTATTCCAGGGCCCAGGGAAACAGCTGGCTCCCTAGACAGTGGCCTATTATTCTCCGATCAGTCACCTGGTGTTTGATAATAGGTGTTACAATTGTGTTAGGGCTGCTTCCTTAACAAAGCAAGGTTGGCGAGGCTCCGAAAGCCCAACGCCGAGTTCCAGATGGCAGCAGGGGAGCAGGGCAGAAGGCCCCGGCCCTGGTACACACTGCAGCAGAGGAACGAGGCCTGTTCTGTTGTGTTTATTCCTGGGCGAAAGAATGTTGAGTCTTCACCCACAGAACCTGACGGCTGGTCTTAAATACCAATGCCCTGTAGGCGGACAAGAGGACTTATTTTCAGCTCTTATTTTCAGGTGTCCTGCCCAGACTAGCAACAGTGGGGACTTGTTCCTACCAGACATTTGCTGTCTGATGGCAAGTCTCCCCTTGAATCCTGTCATGTCGTATCCCTGTTTGGTTCCAACAGACTTGACATGTTAATGCTGAAAACGAGTTATTTTGTCAAGTAGACATCTTGACAGAAAATCATTAACAGGTTCGAAACGAAGCAGGGTAAACATGACTGTAGAGTTATTTGTCTCGTTAGATGACTCAGCCTTCGACAGTAAAACTCCCCTCAATAGAAATGTTGGAATCAGAGCATAAAGTCTGAATTTATTTTTCTAGTAAAAACGGTAATTTTTTTTCTTTTTTAAAGTTTTTTTTGCCATAGGGCCCATGTGCTCACCAGAGAGACACAGAAAGAGGGAAAATGAGAAACCGCCCCTTAGGGGGCTGGCCCGTTGCAATCCCTTCTCCTCCATTCTCCCCCAGGGTCTCTGGGGACACATGCGCATGTGCTCAGTGTGAGTTTCAAGCCGAGTATCGTCTCAAAGCATGGTGGGCCATGTGGCAACTCAGCTCCTTAGCCACCACACCGCCTGCTGGCCCTGAACTCGGTACTCTTAAAATAATTTTATTGCAACTCTAATTGAAAATAGATCATTTTATTCCCTCACGATAGACATGTCTCCCTCAGAAACAGAGTATAACTGATTCGGCCAAGATCTAGAAATACAAGTGGCAAAAGCTCTCTCAAAGCAAAGGCGGGGAGCTATTAGATCATAAAATTAAATTGCTGAATGTAAGTATTTCATAAAATATCAATAAAACAAAATACTTAATCCATGTCCAATAAAAAAAGGACCAAATTATAAATTAAATAAAACAAAAATCTATAAAATGTAACTTCAACATATGTTATCATTCTAATATGATTAGAAAATAAAATGAATATAAAATATTTATAATAAACATTTTATTACAAGTATAAAAATTAATTAATCATAAACTTTTTATTTATCAATTGATCATCTATAAAATTTAATCTTTTTTTTTTTTGAGAGATTTTTGCTATAGGGCACATGCATTCGCCAGAGAGACAGAGACAGAAAGTGAGAGATCATCCCCCAGGGGGATGGACATGTTGCCATCTCTTCTCCTCCAATCTCCTCTTGGGATTTTGGGCACACACACACACACAAGCTCAGCGTGAGTTTTAAGCTGCCCGGTCCGGGACTCAAGCCACATTGACTAGATGGGAGTCCAGCAATGTAACCATTATGCCATCTGCTGGTCCCTAACGTTTTATTTTAAAAACTTAGTGAATAATATCAAGTTGTTAAATGTATTTTTAAGCCAAGCGTAATCTGTTTTGGAATCTACAGAGGTCTAAGTATTTTGTTCTGGCTATTTTAATCTTCAAAAAATCCCATCTTTTTTTTTTTTTTTCTTTCTTTCCTTCTTTTTCTATTGAGAGGTTTCATCTTTTTTTTTTCTTTCTTTCCTTCTTTTTCTATTGAGAGGTTTTTGCGATAGGGTGCATGTGTTTGCCAGAAAGACAGAGAGAGAGACAGAGACAGAAAGCAAGAAATCACCTTCCAGGGAAGATGGCCACGCCGCAATCCCTTCTCCTCCACTCTCCTCTCAGGATCTTGGGCGCATATGCACACACACCTGACATGAGTTTAAGCCACCCCGGGTCCAGGACTCGAACTGCGGTCGGCTACATGGGAGCCCAGCAACATAGCCATTACGCCACCTGCTGGTCCCTCTTTTATTTTTTTTAAGATTTTTTTTTGTCATAGGGCACATGAGCTTGCTGGAGAGAGACAGACAGAGAGAGGGAAGATGAGAAATCACCTCCCAGGGAGATTGCCACACACTTCTCTGTTCCCCTCTTGGGATTCTGGGCGTGCACACACACATGCCTGGTGTAATTTTTTGTTTGTTTGTTTGTTTGTTTTGGAGAGGTTTTGGCTATAGGGCGCATGCGCTCACCAGACAGACAGAGAGAGACAGAGAGACAGAAAGCGAGAAATCACCCCCCAGGGGGGATGGCCACGCTGCAATCCCTTCTCCCCCATTCTCCTCTCGGGATCTTGGGCACGCATGCACACACTCCCGGCATGAGTTTCAAGCCACTGGGTCCAGGATGTGAACCGCAGTCAGAAGACCAGATGAGAGAGGAGAGCGGGGCAGATTTGTGCAGTGTTCTACAGGCCAGAATAGGAAGCTGAATTTTGAGGCCAAGCCGAATGACAGTAAGAAAAGAACGGTGCATTTAGCACTTAGGAGATCAGGTGCCCCGTCGTGCAGATAAGGCCAAACTGCAGCAAGTTTCACAGACCACACCACGGAGACGCGAGCCGAGAAGGTAAGAGATCCAGGCGTCTCCTGGTGTAGTTCCGGAAGGAAGTGCTGTGTGAGGACTTCTGCCAGATAGAAACAGCGCAAGCCCTTCTCAGCCAGTCCTGGGGAACCGCCACGTGCTCTACCTGGTCTTCCTTGCCCAGGCCCACCCACATTCCTGTCCAAGGGCGATGCTACATCCACTGTGCTGACCGGGGAACTGATGCCCTGGAGACCTTAGAGGTCGGTCACCCCCACTCCCAGGTCTTCTCGCTCACCATCATCCCTGCTGTTACTGAGGTCTGCACTCAGAGCTAAGAGTTGGGTTTTCATAATTCGTTCTAGAGAAGCTACCTTTGATTTTAATGTGAATCTCTTAATGTGAATCTCTTTTTTTAATAAGAATTTCTTCCCACAAACTAGGATATAAGAGTGAAAATAGAAAAAAAAAAAAACGGCTTAATTTAGAACCCATTACAATTAATAAGGTGACTTTTGCTACATGACTGGTAAGTTTTGATTTAGTTTCATAAATTATTCATGAACTCAACTGGCATCGTTTGAGATTCAGTTTGCTAACAAATGTTCGGATTGTTGGCAGAGTGTACTGTTGAGGACCATGTGGAAATACGCTGAGGACAACCGGCAGATTCATCTTGTTGTTTATTAAAGCCTGGTGCCCAGAGGCTCATGGGAGAACTTAAAACCACACTCACAGAAGGTAAAGTATTAGTGCAATTTGGCCATCCCACAACACATGCTTATTCTAAAATAGCCTCTTCTACGCGGCAAATATGAGCATTTTAGTTTTAGAAATTAATTAATATAGGGATGGAGTAATGGTTATTTCACTGGACTCCCAGTGACATAAAGCCTGGACCTAGCAACTTAAAACTCACACCAGGTGGGGAATCAGCAGTTAGCGTAATGGCTATGTCACTGGACCCCCACGTAGTCGACCACGGTTCGCGTCCCAGACCCGGTGGCTTAGAACTCACGCCGGGCGTGTGTGCGTGCATGCCCAAGGTCCCAAGAGGAGAATGAAGGAGAAGGGATTGCGGCGTGACCATCCCCCCGGGGAGTGATTTCTCGCTTTCTATCTCTCTGTCTCTCTCTGTCTGGTGAGTGCATGCGCCTTATAGCAACAAACAAAAAAAAAAAAAAAAAAAAAAAAAAAAACCTCACACCAGGTATATGTGCGCGTGTGCCCGAAATCCTAAGAGAAGAATAGAGGAGAAGGGATTGCAGCATGGCCATCTCCCCCAGGGGATGATTTTTCGCTTTCTGTCTCTCTGTCTCTCTCTGACGAGAACATGTACCCTAGAGCCAAAATCTCTTTCTCAAAAAAAAAAAAAGAAAATTAATGAATGTAAAAAGATCTATTTTTCTCTTCTTTGAAAATGTAGCACTTTTTCAGGAAAGGCATTCTTCTGTACCCTAGGACAGTAAGCTCCAGGAAGCACTACCCCCACTGCAGTCTGATTTTCCTCTACCCAGTCATCTAGCCACTAGCCCGTAAGAATTGAGGCCCCGCGCACAGGCTGCATGCCCGCCAGAAACCCGACAAAGCCGCCGTGAGAGAGGACATGGCCCTTCGTGGGGCTGCCTCAGCCGACTCCTGTTCAGAGCACGGAAGCGTCCACTTCGGACTCTGAGCGTGTTTTCCAGCAGCGAACAGTCCTGCGTTATGACCCTACCTGGAACCTCCCCCAGTCCCCACCTCCTCGTCACTGTTACCTGGGAGCCTCACAGTGACCGGCTCACGGGGTGGTGCTAGGACCTGCCACGCAGCACCAGCCAGCGCAGAGCCGAGCTAAGAGGCACAGACATTCTAGAAGCGGCTGGCCACCCCACCAGGCCGTGCTCCTGAACCGAGGTGCCTGGGTGCCCACTCCTAGTCCCCACGGGCCTCTTGCTCATCCTCAGCTTTGCTCCCTGGCTTCCCGCGTCCCTAGGGAAGTTCCCTGACACCCCGTCTCGGGTTCTCCTCGGTAAACAGAGATAATGGTATTTTTCTTACAGGACTCTAGCGGGCACAGGTGGCGATAACACAGATCGGGGGTTAGGGTCAGCCCCGCCATTCCGACGGCAGCCCCTGTTACCTCGTATGTCCTGTTCTGGGAAATAAGATCAGGATTCAAACACCAATGGCGTTGGCGCTGTAGGGTGAAGAGGGGACCTGCAGACACCAGCCCTCAGTGCCAAGTTCAGGGGAGGAGATGATGGGGCGGGGAGGCTTTCTAGAAGCCCACGGTCGGGAGTGGGGGCACAGAAGCAGAGGCAGGAGGGCCTGCTCGTGAGCACGGATTAAAGCCCGGCCGGCCTAGAGACAGGAGCAGCGAGGGCTCCCGCGGGGAGGAAGCGCACTAGCCCACGGTGGGCCCCACCAGCTAGGGAGACTCTTGGAGCTGGCTTGGCTAAAAAACACATGGAACGAAAGACTTCTGACAAAATAATTTACCAAACAGGATGCCTGTACTGTGACACGTGGGCTCCATCGGGAACTAGGCCGAGAAACGGTGAATGCGTCCAGGGAGCCAGAGGCACCGAACCCCTCCCAGCCCTGCGCCCGGCCACAGCCCCCAGCCACTGTCCACAGTTCTTGGCTCGGCTTTGAAATGAAATCCCTCAAGGGACCAGCAGATGGCCTAACGGTTCCCTCACTGGACTCCCACGAAATTGGCGGTTCGAGTCCCAGACCCAGTGGCTTAAATTCATGCGAGGCATGTGTGTGTGTGTGTGTGTGTGCGTGTGTGCCCAAGATCCTGAGAGGAGAATGGAGAAGGGATTGCGGTGTGGCCGTCCCCCCTGGGGGTGATTTCTCACTTTCTGTCTATCTGTCTCTCTCTGTCTTTCCGGTGAGAGTATGAACCCTATAGCAAAAAACCTCTTAAAAAAAAAAAAAAAAGAAAAGAAAAAAGAAATGGAATCCCTGGAAAAAGCCCTACACCTATATCTCTTGTTTCCGCATTCCCGCTGCCCATGCGTCTGCCGCGTCGCGTGCCCCTGACCTGCGTGTTGCTGAATCCGACAGTCTCCTTCTGTCACCCTTTTGTTTCTCTCAGCAGCGTGTCACACAACTGCCCGTGGCCTTCTCCTGGACACACGCTCAGTGCTGTCCGGAATGTCCCATGTTCCTACCATTGTTCTCACCCCGTCCGGCGGCTGCTTTACCCCACCCTCCTAAGGTCAGAGGTCAGCCCTGCCCCCTTGTCTCTGTCTACTCTCACTCCCCGGATTAGACCACCCACTCCACAAATCTCTGAGGGGGGGGTCTCTGAAAAGTTCATGGAAAATGTCTATTATGAAAAAACTGCATAGGTTTCTTTTTTTTTACCAAAACAAATTTATATTCTAATTCCATTGGTCTGTGTATTTGTTTTTTTTTTTTTTTTCCTTATTTGTTTGCTGTAGGGTGCGTGTGCTCATCAGAGACACAGAGAAGGGGGTGGATAGTGAGAAACCAGCCTCCAGGGGATGGCCAAGCCACAGTCCCTTCCCCCACTCTCCTCTGGGATTGGGGAACGTAAGCACACGCATCGGAGTGTCTTTCAAGCTGCTGGCCCTGGGCCTTGAACCATGTTGTTGGCTACGTTGGCTCCAGCTGCCTTAACCTCCACGCCACCTGCTGGCCCTCCGTGAACTTTGTGACGTCCCCTTGTGTAAGTCATATTCTCCCACGTATAGTGTTTGTCTCTGGCCCAGACCTCTCTAATAATCTCCAAACTTGAGCCTTCTGAATGTCTCAGTCTGGACGTCTAACAGACACCCCAAGCCGACACGTCCAGAGCAGAACCCCAGCCTCCCCACCCCCTGCAGCAGCGGCCCCTTCTCTCCCGGTGTCCGAGGCAAGGATCCTCCAGTCTTTGACGCTCCTCTTGCCCCAGCTCTCCTCACCCAGGGCCGTCTGTCAGAATCTCCGGTGGGCCCTGCCTTTTTAATTTTTGTTTAAGGTTTTTGCCATAGGGCACATGGACTCTCTGGAGAAAAAGAGAGAGAGACAGTGATAGGGAAAGCGAGAAATCACCGCAGGGGGGTGGCCACGCCACAATCCCTTCTCCTCCACTCTCCTCCTGAGATTTTGGGCTCACACACACACGTGCCTGGCATGAGTTTCAAGCTGCCAGATCGGGGACCCAAACCATAGTCAGCCATGGGGGAGTCCAGACCTTCACCACCCTGCCACCTTCTAGCCCCTGGCCCTACTTCTAAACACACTTAGGGTCAGACCATTTATCCCCTAGTCCGAGACACCAACCCCCCCTCCCCTCCCCGCTCTCCCGCTCCTTCCTCGGCTCCCACAGCTGCTCCTCAGCGCGGCAGCCTGAGCTGGCCCTTCCAGTCGGATAGCGGCGCTCGGCTGCTCCCCTTTCAGGGGCTCCCCATTTCACACAACTACAAAACTGAAGTTCTTAACATGGCCCCAAGACCTCCCATGACCTGTGACCCCCACCCCACCATCTCTCCCATGTCCCCCTGACTCTAGTCTCACTGGCCCTGGCTGTCTCTGAACACAGCAGGCCCGGTCCGCCTTTGTCGTTCTGCACCGATGTTGTCTCTGCCTGGAACCGAGTGGCACTCCCCCGTCACCCGGCACGTTCTCTCCCTGCAGACCTTGGCTCCACTGCCCCCTCCCAGTGAGGCCTACCTGCCCACCCGAGGGAATGTTCAAACCCAGCCCAGCCTTGATCGCTGGACCCTCTCACTGTGCTTTTCCTTTTAAGTGTTCATTGCACTTACCACTTCCTAAAATCCTATGCTGCTCACTGATTATGCTTTCCTACGGCAGGTGGTGGGATCTAAGCTGAGGGAAGCGTCATTGTCGCTAGTGTGTCCCCAGCATCTGAGTGCCCCACACACAGTAGACTGAATGATAAATGGGAGAAAAAGAGCAGAATAGACATTTCAAAAAAATAAATAAATAGCAGGGCTTAGGGGCTTTCTAGGCAATAAATGATAGAAACACAAATGACTCAAAATGGTTACAAAAGCAAGAGACTTGAGGGAACCAGCAGTTAGCGTAATGGCTATGTCGCTGGACTCCCACGTAGTCGACCGCGGTTCGCGTCCCGGACCTGGTGGCTTAAAACTCACGCCGGGCGCGTGTGCGTGCGTGCCCAAGATCCCGAGAGGAGAATGGAGGAGAAGGGATTGCGGCGTGACCATCCCCCCCGGGGGGTGATTTCTCGCTTTCTGTCTCTATGTCTCTCTCTGTCTGTCTGGCAAGCGCACGCGCCCTATAGTGAAAATCTCTCAAAAAAAAAAAAAAAAAAGCAAGAGACTTGAATAGACATTTTCCCCAAACAGCCAACGAGCACATGAACAATGCTGGCTGTCACTATGATGAGGAAATACAAGTCCCTCTCTCAGGGGAATGCCACTTCCTACCCGCGAGGATGGCCTTAGCCAGAAAAGGACAGTAATGAGTGTTGGCAAGGGCACAGAGAACCCGGGATGCTCAGGGATCGCTGAGTATAAGATGGTGCAGCTCCTTAGGAAAATGGCTGGAAGTTCTTTGAAAAACTAACAGAGGGACCAGCAGTTAGTGTAATGGCTATGCCGCTAGACTCCCATGTAGCCAACCACGGTTCAAGTCCTAGACCCAGTGGATTAAACTCACGCCGGGCGCATGTGCGTGCGTGCCCAAGATCCCAAGAGGAGAATGGAGGAGAAGGGATTGCAGCATGGCCATCTCCCCTGGGAGGTGATTTCTCGCTTTCTGTCTGTCTTTCTCTGTCTTTCTGGAGAGCGCATGTGCCCTATAGCAAAAACCTCTCAAAAACAAAACAAAACAAAACAAAACAAAACCACACACCTAACAGAGAGCCGTCACGTGTCCTAGGAATTCTAGCCCTAGATGTGCACATGCCCAGGGGACTGAAAACAGGCTCACACCAAAAACTCCCGCGTGAATGCTCACGGCATTATTCAAACGAGTCGAAAAGTGAAAACACTCCTAAATCCCATCAACTGATGGGTGGATAATGAAATGTGTTGGCGCCCACAGACCGGAGCACCACTCGGCCACGCGTGGGAGTGGGGCGCTGAGACACACCGCCACAAGGAGGGCCTGGAAAATGTGTCACTCGGCATGCAAGTGACAGGTGGCAGTGACAGACACGGGGCACGTGTCCCACGTCCTGTTCATGTGAGACGCACACGGGGCAAGTCCTCCGGGGTGGAGACACGGGAAGTGCTGTTGGCCGGGGCGGAGACACGGGAAGTGCCGCTGACAGGCGTGAGGTTTCTTTGTGGAGCCAGGGTATGTTTCAGAATCGAGTAGCGATTGCATAACTTCGTGAAACTACTAGAAGCAACTTAATCGACACTTTTCAAGGGCAGGTTTTATGGCGTATCAATGATATCTCAGTTGTTAGAAGTGATGGCAAGGTTGGGGGCAAGCCTGCGGTCTAGTAGCTAAGGGGACTGGATCCCACGTGGCCAACCGGTGGCCTGAAACCATTCCAGTGTGCGTGCGTGTGCGTGAGTGTGACTGTGTGAGTGTGAGAGAGTGCATGTGAGTATGTGCATGTGTGTGAGTGTGTATGTGCATGTATGTGAGCGTGTCTGTGTGTGAGTGTGCATGTGATTATGTGCATGTGTGTGTGTGACTGTGAGTATGTGAAGGTGTGTGAGAGTGTGTGAGTGTGTGTGAGTGTGTGTGTGAGAGAGAGAGTGTGTGATTTGGAGGTGCTTTCTCCCTCTCCCTTTCTCTGTCTCTTTCTGGTGAGCACACACACCCTCTGATAATTGTTTTTTTAGTTAAAATAATAGCAGGGTTTTGATTTCCCACGGCTACCATGTACAAGACCAGCAGCCCAGGCTACAGTTACGACTTCAGAGGGCTCGATCTGCCTGAACTTCATGCAAGTCAATCAACAAGGAAGCCATCCATGAGTGAATAGTTTTTCGGTTTGTTTGTTTTTTAAAGAGAGATTTTTGCTATAGGGCATGTACGCTCGCCAGAGACACAGAGAGAAACGGAGAGACAGAAAGCGAGAAATCACCCCCGGAGGGATGGCCACGCTCCTCCATTCTCCTCCTGGGATTTTTGGCATGCATACACACGTGCCCTGCGTGAGTTCTAAGTTACCAGGTCCGGAACTTGAACTGCGGTCGACCACATGGGAGTCCAGCAATGTAACCATGACACTATTTGCTGGTCCCAAATAGGTCTTATACAACCAAAACCAACCAACCAAACAACAACACAAAGGAAAGAACCAAAACACTGAAGTGAGAAACATTTTCCTGGGAGTAGACTGTAAGAAGAAATTACAATTCAAACCCTCCTACTAGAGTCTATGAGGTAACACGATAGAGGTTGTCTTTGCGATTTTGTACCCTTTCAAAGAATGGCTGTCTCTTCTATCCACCAACTTTCAAGGATTGGGCTTCAAAATCAAATTGTAACTAATTCCATAAAGGAAAACTTGCCAAAATAGCAGGACCCAGACAGCGCTCCCAGATGCTCTACCTTGCACAGGGAGAGAGCCGGAGGAGCCGAGAGACACAGAACGCAGCCCTGACTACCCGCCTGGCACCAGCTGTGTCCGCCGAGCACCTGGCAAGTCCTCCAGGGAGCCGAAATTCTCGGGCAGATGACTGATTAGCTCCACGTCCATGTTTTGATACTGCACATGTAAGCAGCAAAGGCAATATGCCGTCAGGAGGACTCCGGGGCTTGACGCATGCCTCTGTCCATGTGGCCATGGTCATCTCAGCTCGGGGCGAACTCTGGAGACCCACAGATGACGGTGAAAGTCTTTTTCTGATTTAACAAAGAACTCTGAATCTTCTCATCTAGACAGGCACGGAGCAGAGAGGCTAGCACTCGTGCTGTGAGGCACGGGAGGCGTCATTTCGGTCGCAAGGCCCTAAGAGCAGGTGTTTCTGATCAGCTGCCTCCACCATGGAAGCGCCGCAGTAGGGTCCCTGAAAACCATGTGCCTCAGTGTCAGGAGACGAACCAGCCCAGACTGTCCTCCCAGAAGGACACGATGACCCACGTGGAGTCAGGGCGCGCAGGCTCTGCACACCACACCACGATGCTGCTCTCTGTAAATGTTACAAATGTGACGGTGTGAATTTATTCTAACAGGGTAAGGCTGGAGCTGAATGTTTTTCTTGCATGATTTTAACAGAAACCCCTGTGCTATGCTCTAAGTCTGAACTATGCTAGACGACAAAACGTCGGGGATTGTTTGTAGCTTCAGGTCCTCGGTGGCTCCTCGGTGGTTCACCCGTGTGCCCGCCCCACTGCTTTATGAACTGTCGTTTCACCACGCACCCTGCAGCACAAGGCCCGGGGGCTGATACTCAAAAATAAAAAGGGAGGGGTGTGAGAGAAGAAGGAGTTAGGGTCGGCTGTTTAAACCTCGAGTTTGTGATGCAGAAAAGGTCTGCATAAGGCAGGCCTGCGGAGCGGACACTCGGTCCCGGGGGAGTGGCTATAGGAGAACCGTCCCCACTCTCCTCCCCCTGGCAGCTGGAGAGGAGCCAGGGCACGTCCAAACTGCAGATGAGTCACAAGTTACTCAGCGTGTATTTGCGGGATCCGCGGCAGGACTGTGATTTGCAGTGAAGCAGCTAGTCTCCAGAGACAGGGGGGACAGAGACCCGTCCTCAACAGCCCATTCCCACAGCGCCTTCTCATTATCTCGGTCACCACCCAGCCTGCCTCGCCAGACTTCTGCCATTCCCCGAGCCGTTCAGGTCAACGTGAAGGCCACCGAGAAGTAGGAACCACTGGCTGGGCCATGGAGGCGCGTGCTGCTGAGAAGCTGTGTGTCATGAGCTCAGATCACATGAGCGACTCGGGGGCAAGTCCTGGCCCAATGGTAGCAGGTGTCTGCAATCCCAGCTACTTGGGGGCTGAAATATGGCGAGAGCCTGTCTTAGGAAAAAAAAAAAAAAAAAAGAAAATATTGCATCATTGAAAAAGTCATGATGCCTTTCTGCATAGAAAAACACATCATGGGACCAGCAGTTAGCGTAGTGGCTATGTCGCTGGACTCCCATGTAGTTGACCGTGGGTCGCGTCCTGGACTCAGTAGCTTAAAACTCACACCAGGCGCCTGTGTGTGCGTGCCTGCCCAAGATCTCGAGAGGGGAATGGAGGAGAAGGGATTGTGGCATGGCCATCCGAGGAGAAGGGATTGTGGCTTGGCCATCCCCCCGGGGGTGATTTCTCACTTTCTGTCTCTCTATCTTCCTCTGTCTGTCTGGCGAGCACACACGCCCTATAGCAAAAACCTCTCTAAAAAAAAAACAAACAAACAAACAAAAAAAAACAACACATGACTTTTCTGCCAACCCAATACTATTACTCATTCCTTTAGAAAATGTATCCCTTTTTTATTAAAGAGATATTTTTTGCTAAAGGGCACAAGTGCTCGCTGGAGAGACAAAGACAGAGAGAGAGAAAGTGAGAAAACACCCCCCAGAGGGATGGCCCCACTGCAATCCTTTCTCCTCCATTCTCTCTTGGGATTTTGGGCATGTGTGCACATGCGCTCAGCATGAGTTTTAAGCTGCAAGGTCTGGGACTCGAACCATAGTCAGCCAAGTGGGAGTCCAGTGCCTTCACTATTACACTACCTGCTGGCCCAGAAGACTCATCCTATTTACCCACTTATCTATTCACTTAGTCAAATCATGACTCTGGTGTTTCAACCATACTTCTGTTCAGGCTTTCCTAGCCCTTCTGGAAAATCAAGTTATCCAAAGAAAAAGGTCTGTCTATGTAGATTGAAACTATCTAAAATATTGAAATTGTATTTTTCATTATGTTGAGAAAGTGCACCAAATGGAGTAACTTTTTTTGTTTAAATCCAACGTACACACAATAGGCAAAAGTAGGAACAACCCAAATGTCAGAGCGGATAAACATGGGGAGGCACCAGCAGGTGGTGTGGTGGTTAAGGCGCTGGACTCCCACGTGGCCCACCACGGTTCAAGTCCCAGACCCAGCAGCTTGAAGATCAGGCCAGGCACATGTGTGTGCGAGCCCAAAATCCTGAGAAGGGAATGGAGGAGAAGGGATTTCAGTATGGCCATCCCCTGTGAGCAGTGATTTCTCTGTCACTTCCCCTCTTTCTATCTCTGTCCAGGAAGTGCAAGCACCTTGTAGCAGATGTTTTTTTTATTATGGATCAGCATCAGTTATTCAATTTTCCAAGGTGCAGGTTGTTGGATATTTTTTGTTTGTTTTTGTTTTTTTGCCATAGGGTGCATTCACTCGCCAGACAGACAGAGAGAGACAGAGAGACAGAAAATGAGAAATCACCCCCCAGGGGGGATGGCCACGCCGCAGTCCCTTCTCCTCCATTCTCCTCTTGGGATCTTGGGCATGCCCGCACACGTGCCCGGCGTGAGTTTTAAGCCACCAGGTCCGGGACGTGAACCATGGTCGACTACGTGAGAGTCCTGCAACATAGCCATTACACTAACTGCTGGTCCCCCAAGGTGCAGGTTTTAACATGAGAGAAATGAGCTCAAGATGGTGGAAGCGACATAATTCTTCAAACTGGGCTCATAAAAATGTGATTTTAGTGGCTTTTCCCATATTTGGATGGCTCAATACTCCAAAATGGTTTCAAATGTACTCAGTAGCTACTAGGAAATGCCATTTAGTCTTTAAAAAAAAAAAAAAAAAAAAAAGTTTCTGCCATAGGGCACGTGTGCTTCCTGAAGAGAGAGTCAGTGAGAAGGAAAGTGAGAAATCACCCTCCGGGGTATGTCCACACCACAATCCTGCCTCCTCCAGTATGTGGGGCATGTACACACACTAGTCCAGTGTAATTTTCAAGTCATCGGGTCTGGGACTTGAACCACAAATGACCACATGGGAGTCTAGCACCTTAGCCACCACGCCATCTGCTGGCTCCACTCAACTTTGTATTCTAAAATGTTGTTAACTCCTTTATCTGTGGCTTCTTTCATTTCTACCTTTCTCTCAAATTTTACATGCCTCTGTGGCTAAAATAAAATAAATCTCTATATGTATAACACTCCCATATATATCCTAAGACCCTGTGAATTCTTGATTTTCATCTTGATAAGCCTGAAAAAGAAAACGTCACAAAACAGCAAGTATCTGATTCTCCGAAGTGTGTTTTCAAGTGCGTCTGAATCAAAGCCAGAGTGAGTCTTTTCATTCTGAGAATGGAAAATGGTGAGCTAGCCCTTGATACTCGTTTTCTACAGTACTCAGAGTAAACGGAATTACCAGCAACTCTATCTCTTAACTTATTAAAAACTGTGTGTTGTTTGAAAAGGAATTTGAAATAACCTCTTGGGGGGAAACGGTGAGATTTTTTTTTCCATCCAGGTTCTGCGGAGGAAACCATCTTAATGCCTTCATAAATAATGAAAGCCTTTCACTCCGGAAGCGCTTAAAAGGCAATTAGCTCATTATGTTCAGAGGTTTCATCCAAGTAGGTTCAGCCACACTTGAGAGCAGGTGCCTGCAATTAACTGTGGTCCTCTAGCCCGACTCATTCCCCGGCTCTGGAGGGTGCTGGGAGCACCGACTAGGACCAGGCTGCATTCATGAGGAAGACAGCACTGCCAGGTTGCAGGTCGCCCCTGAGAAACGCGTCAGTGCTGCAACGCCGGCCTTACCCTAAGCCCATCTGCCGGCAGGCCAGCTGACTCAGGGTCTCCTGCCAGCCGTCCGCGCACACGTGCTGCTCCGTGGCCGATCTGTGAACAGTCAGGAGCGAAGGGGCGTTCACGTCCTCAGAGAGCGTCACTGGGGAAGGGAGGAGAGAAACTCTGATTAAAACCATTTCTCCCATGACACCAAATAACTGCGTTTCCTTGCTTCATTTGCATAGATTCATTTTCGTTTCTTCCATTAAGAGCTACTTGGTGAGTAGCTAGCCCCTGCAAATCACCATTGTTAAGTGTGATGGAGGACTTACAATGACTGAGAGATGTTTTCTGCCCCCGAAGAATTCCAGTGAAGACAGATAGGCAAGCTCCTTACTTTAGGAGGCAGAAGATGCCAGAGGCAGGGCCCACACCCTAGTTTACCCAAGGCTTTGCACACTTAAAGGAGCAGGTGGTAACCCCACTCACCTCATTTCCTTTAGAGAAAGCCAGTGTGCCAGAGGGATGCTAATTTAAGGTTACTTTGACATGTGCGCTAATGGCTGTTCTGAAGGAAGCATCTTCTGGCCAGCAGGTGGCGTGATGGCTAAGGAGCTGGACACTCCCACGTGGCTGACCGTGGTCTGAGGCTCAGATGCAGCAACTTGCTTTCTCACTTTCCTTCTCTTTCTCTGTCTCTCTTTGGTGAGCACACATGCCCTAAGGCAAATTAAAATAATAATTATTATTATAATAAAATTAAATAATTCTAAGCAATAATTCTTTAAAAAGATAAAAGTATCCTCTGCACTTAGTCACAGATCACTGATGAAGCGTTGCACGACTGATCAGGCCCGTGAGAACCATGATTTGGCGTGCTCGGGCCAAGGACAGGAATAAGGGCTGAGTGAATAGAAGGGGTGATGAGTACGGGACAAGGGCATCAATGCAAGTCCGACTGCAGGTGCAACGTTGCACACAGCGGGAGGCGCCTCTGGGTCCTCTCCACGCACGGCACTAGGTGACTACAAGTCCCATTTTCTTTCTTTCTTTCTTTCTTTCTTTTTTTTAGAGGTTTTTGTTATAGGGCACATGAATTCACCAGAAAGACAAAGAGCAGAGAGACAGAAAGAGACAGAGAGACATAAAGTGAGAAATCACCCCCCAGGGGGGATGGCCATGCCGCAATCCCTTCTCCTCCATTCTCCTCTCGGGATCTTGGGCACGCACACACACGCGCCCAGAGTGAGTTTAAGCCACTGGGTCTGGGACTTGAACCACAGTCGGCTATATGGGAGTCCAGCGACATAGCCATTACGCTAACTGCTGATCCCTACAAGTCCCGTTTTGACCTGGATGAAGAGTATCAGGAAAAGGAAGGTACCACTTTAATACTTTATTAGGGGAGGTGTAGATGACAAAGAATGCCAGAAAGCTGATTCTGGATGGTAAATAGGAGTTTAAAAACCCACTAGATGGCATGATGGCTACGTCTCTGGACTCCCGCGGTTTGAGTCCCAGACCCGATGGCTTAAACTCACACCAGGTCCATGTGTGTACGCCTAAAACCCTGAGAGGAGATTGGAGGAGAAGGGGATTGCGGCATAGCCATCCCCCCAGGGGCTGATTTCTCACTTTGTCTCTCTGACTCTGCCTGTCTCTCCAACCAAGTACACGTGCCTAATAGCAAAAGTCTCTCTAAAAACAAAACAAAACAAAACAAAAACAATACCTATTCCAACAATTACACTGTTAGAAAACTGTTCTTACATGTAATATAGACATTTCCGATATACAAAGTCACTTGGTGGGGAGAGTGGGTTTCTGTGACTTGTAAGTTACGTGCAGGAATCGCCACCGTCAGCTTCTCTAACAGGAGAGCAGGGCAGATGGACGTGGCAGGTCCACGGGCCACTGAGGACGGCTGACAGGTGAGCGTGCACAGCAGGTGCAGGGCGAGCACAGCTTACCACAGTCCCACTCGTCCGAGCTGTCTGCACAGTCTGACACGCCGTCACACCACAGGGCACGGGGCACGCACGCGTGGTTTGCACATTCCAGCTCGTCCTCTTGGCAAGAGGCTGGCACAGGGAACAAGAAGCATGAAAACTGTGAGTTTGATATGAACAGGATCACCGCTCACATGCACCAGGAGCACGGGAGGGGAAGCACGAGGACGCTGACGCTTTTCCAAGCAGGTGACGAGGCAGAAGGGCAGAGGATGAGGTGGCATCCTACGGATGTCGATCACGCAAACAGAATTATTGTCTCCAAGTGACTAGTTCTGTAGTTCTAACCATCAGACTGGAAAAAAAACAATGCAACACAGGCCAGCAGGTAGTGTGGTAGTTAGGCACTGGACTTCCACATGGTCGACTGTGGTTCGAGTCTCAGGCCTGGCAGCTCGTTTTCTCACTTTCCTTTTCTTTCTCTATCTCTCTCTCTCTGGTAAGCACATAGATATTGTAGCAAATTTAAAAATAATATACTACTACTAATAATAATAATAAATTAAACAATTCTAAAAAGAAAAAATGCTATGCATAGCAGCAGAAATATCAAGGAGTTCAAAGACAGGGTTGAAATTAGCCCAGGCTGGGAACCAGCAGTTAGCATAATGGCTATGTCGCTGGACTCCCACGTGGTCGACTGAGGTTCACGTCCCGGACCCAGTGGCTTAAAACTCACGCCGGGCGAGTGTGCGTGCGTGCCCAAGATCCCGAGAGGAGAATGGAGGAGAAGGGATTGCGGCGTGACCATCCCCCCTGGGGGGTGATTTCTCGCTTTCTGTCTCTCTGTCTCTCTCTGTCTGTCTGGCGAGCGCACGCGCCCTACAGTAAAAACCTCTCCAAAAAAAAAAAAAAAATTAGCACGGGCTGGCATGAGAGGGGAGCAGCAAAGCACCACGAGAGGAAAACGAGCTCTGCCCACACAGACAGAGTGAGTTTATTTAAAAACTAAAAACAAAACAATGTAACTCTACATTAAAAGATTCTGAGTCATATATACTTTTCTCTAGTGCTTTTAAAAATAGTAGTGAACTGCGACCAGCAGATAGCGTAATGGCTATGTCTCTGGACTCCCATGTAGTCCACTGCGGTTCGAGTCCCAGACCTGGTGGCTTAAAAACTCACGCCAGGCGCGTGTGCGTGCGTGCCCAAGATCCCGAGAGGAGAATGGAGGAGAAGGGATTGTGGCGTGGCCCTCTCCCGTGGGGGTGATTTCTCGCTTTCTGTCTCTTTGTCTCTCTCTTTCTGGAGAGCGCACGCGCCCTATAGCGAAAACCTCCCGCCCCCCGCAAAAAAAAGGTAGTGAACTCTCTTGATCTCATATTTAGCCTCCATTTCCTTCCTTCCTGATTTAAAGAGAACCTGGTTTTGTTCAAGCCTCTAGACCACCCATCCCAACTGCAGAGAAAACTCCTGTGTAGTCTCAGCTGGACATGGCATTCTGACGACAATCTTCCCCCCAGTGCAGTGACTAGGCCAGGAGTAAGCTCTGATTCACCATCAGGGCCTTGGTCTACAGCTCGTGGGTTGCACTTCGTGAGAGAGGCCTGCCTGGACTGCTGGGCCAGCTGTGTGACAGGACAACCTGGCGGAAACAGTTCCTGTTTCTAATCGGCACACCCCGCATGATGCTTCCTCCTCGCAACCCTGTGGCTGATAGAAAGCATCTTTTTAAGCCTACACAGAGGCTCCTGAATGCCAGCTCTGACTGCTAAAAGCCCACATCATGCCCTATGCAATGTTTTATTCAGATAACGGTATAGAAGGGGTCTTCAAAAGCTCATGAAAAATGTGAAGTATGGAAAAGCCATGCATGCATTTCAAAACTACTTTGCACCAAAATAAACTTGTAGTTTAATTCCATTGTTCCCTTGAGCTTGTTGAGGCCTCTTTATATAATGAACCCAAGAGAAATGCTCCATCTCATTTAATTTTGATTTTTGCATATTGTTTTATGTTCCTGCTTCTGAATAGTTGGGGTTCCTTATTTTTTCATGTTGTAGATAAGGCTAGAGGAATACGTGTGTATATATTTCACACGTTTGATTATCTTCTTGGCATATATCTCTACAAGTGGAATTTTGGTCAAAAGGTCTAAACATATTAAAACCTTTCGAGGTATCTTCTAAATTTCTGGCATGCGTTCACAGGGAGAGGCAGCTGGTGTTTCAGACGGAAGTGTGGTGTTGCCAAGGGCAGGTGAACACTTACAGCAGTTCTTTTCATCCATGCCGTCGGGGCAGTCTGGGAACCCGTCGCAGATCACTGTGTGCTTTAGACACTGTTTGTTGGACGGGCATTCCCAAAGATCTCTCTCTTTACAACCTGCAGCCAGAAGAAAAGGTTATTTGCAATAGGAAGGGACTGGGAGGAAGGAGGCATTGGAGTACCAGTGCAGGAGGGTTACTACATAAAGGCATGATTTCAGAGCCGCAGGGTGGTACAGGAGCAAACCGACGTTCTGGAGAGCAGTCCTATGTGAGAGGGTTTCTGGGTCAAGTCCAGACCTCCCTGAGCGCACAGGCACACGCCTGGTTGTGGTCCAGGATGGCTGAGTGAGGCCGGGGCGGGGCTGGGGCCATGGTGCGGAGATCCTGTCCCAGCAGGACCTGGTAGACCTGGGTGCTACTCTCTCAGTCTTCCTGTCTCTCTCCCACGGAAAATATAGATTAGTTAAAAATAAAAAGAAAGGAAGGAAGAGAGAAAAGAAAAAAGAAAATGTTTTTGTTTTGTTTTAAAAAAAGGACTTGATTTTAGATCCAGCAGGTGGCGTGGTGGTGAAGGCACTAGACTCTTACACATAGTTGATCACAGCTCAAGTCCTGGACATGGTGGCTTGAAACTCACGCAGTGCACGTGTGCCCAAAATTCCAGGAGGAGGGTGGAAAAGGGATTGTGGCGTGGCTATCCCCCCTAGGGGGGTGATTTCTCAGTTTTCCTCTCACTGCCTCTCTCTGTCTTTCTCTGGAGTGTGCACACACCCTATGGCAAAAACCTTAAAAGAAAGAAGAACAAAGAAGAGGGTATGATCCCCTTCTTCCTCGGGAGCCTTGGCTCCTGTCACCAAGAGTAATGTAATTTTGAAAGTGAGACTACCCCATAATCTCCATGCTGAAATGTAAACGCACAGTTCTGCTAGCAGAAGAGCAAAAGCAACATACGAGAAATGGAAAAAGTAAAGTAAAAGGCAGGTGTACACCAGGGCTCATCTTTAGCTGCTCCTTTTGCTTTCCGAGTCAATTTGCCAACACATAAGACTTATTTATGGGAACCAGCAGTTAGTGTAATGGCTATGTCGCTGGACTCCCACGTAGTCGACCGCGGTTCGTGTCCTGGACCCGGTGGCTTAAAACTCACGCCGGGCGCGTGTGCGTGCGTGCCCAAGATCCCGAGAGGAGAATGGAGGAGAAGGGATTGCAGCGTGACCATCCCCCCTGGGGGGTGATTTCTCGCTTTCTGTCTCTATGTCTCTCTCTGTCTGGCGAGCGCACGCGCCCTACAGTGAAAATCTCTCAAAAAAAAAAAGACTTATTTATAAAATTACGAGATATGCTTTTAAGCAAATATGCCCAAACCTAGTGATATGAACGCATATTTTCTTAAAATGTAATATAGTTTAGCAAATTGAGAGGCAGTCTGTACATTAGCAAAAGAGGCTCTACCAGGACCAGCAGATGGTGTAGTGGTTACATTGCTGGACTCCCACATGGCCGACCATGGTTCGAGTCCCAGACGTGGAGGCTTGAAACTCACACTGGGTACGTGTGCATGCACGTCCCAAGTCCTGGTATAATGGAGGAGAAGGGATTGCAGTGTGGCCATCCCTCCTGGGGGTGAGTTTTTCCTTTCTGTCTGTCTCTCCAGCAAGCACACATGCCCTATAGCAAAAAACCTCTCTTAAATTTTATTTTATTTTTTTAAAAAAAGAGACTCAGCCTATTACAGATACTGACAAAACTATTATAGTTTATGAGCCATTCACTTAGAGTAGTCAGAGTTCTAAGGTTGGAACGTTTACTGATTGATATAAGAAATGAGTATAACTTGCACAGGATTATGGGAGTAAGCCGACCACTTGAACTGTAATTTGCCTATGAAATTGCAAGGGCTGGTGATGAACTTCAGAAATGCCACTCAATTCAAGCACAGTCTAATGTGCTTCTGACACCTCAGTCAGATCCCTGCCCTTGACAGGCTGTGACGTAGAGGAGACCACATGGCATTCAACTCCGAGTACCCCCGCCTCTCAGTGACCAAACGACAACTTACTGACCAAGTTATTTCTCATCTGACCTAGTGCAAGTAATTCAGACAAATGCCATAGATGATTGACTTGGGTTTTAAAAAATTCAATTTGAGAAAAAAAGACCCTTTTTTCAAAATTCTTATTTAAAACCATTATCAGTAAGTCACCACTGGGTACAAAGGGAACCCTCCGACACTGTTGGCAAGAATACATATTGGTACAGCCCCTATGGAAGTTCCTCAAAAACCTACAGATAGAACCTACCACACGGCCCAGTAACCCCCCTCCTGGGTATTAACCCGAAGGAGAGGAGAGCACACATCAGAAGGACACTCGCTCTTCCATGTTTATCGTAGCACTGTTTGTAATTGCGAAGACATGAATCAACCCAAGTTCTAAAAACTGGTGACTGGGTTAAAAAACTGTGGCTCATATACACTATGGATTATTGGTCATAAGGACCAATGAGACACTGTCATTTGTCTCCACGTGGTGGAATATGTCAGAGAGACCGCTAAGTAAGCCAGCCTATGAAAGACAAACACTGCATATCCCTGCTCAGTATATAGTGAATGCCTGCATTCTATGAACGAAATGGAATGATTTGGAACTATATTAGAAAGGAGAGGTTAAAAAAAAGTAGCAGAAAGAAATTTTACAATGAGATATTAATAAAATGAGATTTAGTATGTTTTGCCATCCAAATACATAGGAAAAATAAGTAGTGATAGTCCTTCCCTGGCCATTGACTGGAAGTGGTCTTAGGATCAGGAATTCATGGGAATGTCAGCTGGAATTTTCAGCTGGCAGAGGACACAGACATCATCTGGAATGTTCTGAACGTCTATGGGAATTTGGAAAGGAGCTTGAAACCTGTCCCCTGGGCTAGTTCCTGCTTATTCCACCAAAACACAAGGAACTCAGAAAAGAGGATCCTACATCTCACAGTGCCCCATCAGCTCCCGGACCGCTTCTCTTGTGGCAAAACATACCACTTGCTAACAGAGCATGAAAGAGAGCAGTACAAGTCTTTCTGACTGTTTGCAAGGAACCCTCCGTGAGCGTATGGGGAAGAACTTGCACATTTGGAACAAGCTGATAAAAGACAAGAGGAGACGTGCAGGAGCATCAGGCCTCTGAACTGCACCCTCACAGACAACAGGAACACCGACCTAAGAGGCAACGTTGTTATCCGCTCTATAGCCACCCCCTCCAGGTGAGTTCTAGCCCTCTCAGTAACACCGCGATGTCAGTGATACGACTACCATTTTATAAGCGAGGAAACGGAAGTTTAGAGAAATTAAATAAACTGCTCCAAATCACAGCCCTATGAGAAAAGATCCAAGGGGGTCCAGGTACCAGCCTCTGGCTGCAGGTCCTTTGTAAACCAGGACTGTGCACGCGGAAGGGGGAGGAGTGGAGGAAGGGCAGCGGCAGAGGCCCAACCAGGACCAACTCTAGGTCCAGATCTCACTGGTGGTGTGTGCCTGGAACGCTACCTAACTTTCCTGAATTTCCGTTTCCAGATCTCTAAAACGATGATAAAGCTTTCTATAATTATGGCTGCTATAAACATTAAAAACGTACTCTCTAAGACCTCATTCCCCTCTGCACCTTCTCTTTCCTCAGAGAAATTTGCACAGCCTCCTCCATCCTCTGTGAAGTTTAGTAGCATATATGAAACAGGATGAAAAGGCTGGGACACTGGGGCCGGCAGGCGGCATAGTGGTTAAGGCACTGGACTCCCACATGGTCTACCATGGTTCGAGTCCTAGACCCAGTGGCTTGAAACTCATCCTGGGCGCGTGTGCGTGCATGCCCAAGATCCCGAGAGGAGAATGGAGGAGAAGGGATGTGGGACATGGCCATCCCCCTGGGGGGTGATTTCTCACTTTCTATATCTCTGTCTCTCTCATCTCTCTCTCTCTCTCTGGAAATCTCTCTGGAAGACAAAACGAAACAGGCAGAGACGGTAGCCACGTGGAGGAGGATAGTTACTTGAGAAGAAACTGCTCTCTACAGCAGCATTGCAATCCCAGTGTACGTTTTGAACAGGTATGACGCCCTCACAATGCCAGGCAGGCCGGGGGGCGCGGGGTGCTGAACGTGGCTGCAGGCTGTGACCTCCAACACCACTGCTGGCAGTGTGACAGCCACCCAGTCCGGGGCAGGGGCTCACCCGGCGACGGGGACACCAAGTGCCAGTGACCAGCTCACCCGAGATGGCCTGGGACGGTCCGTACTCAAGCACCAAGTGTCCCTGTCCCAAGAATCCCCCTTTCATCCTAGCAGTCGGGATGACCGGTGACCCAGGCATGCCAAGCTCTGCCTGGCTCTCTGCTCGCTCACTCCCTCTTTCCTGCACCGCGAAGCTAGCTGCTGTCGAGGCAGCCCCACTGAGCTGGGCGCCTTGTTTCTCCACCAAAAAAGAAAAGCAGGTGCGATTACAGGTAAAATGACAGGGGCCAGCAGGGGCCAGAGTGGGTGTGTCGCTGGACTCCCACGTGGCCAACCGCAGGTCAAGGCCCAGACCCAGTGGCTTCAAAATCACGCCGGTACTTGTGTGTGTGTGCCCAAGATCCTGGGAGGAGGATGGAGGAGGGACTGTGGTGTGGCCATTACTCTTGGGGGTGATTTCTCACCTTCCTTCTCTCTGTCTCTGTCTCTCTCTCTCCACCAGCACATGTACCCTATGGCAAAAAACTCTTAAAAACAAACAAACAGAAGTAAAGACAACAGATTTCCTTAAAGCAGATGCGTCTTACTTAGCTAGAACGTCTTAGTTATCCAGTGGGGTAAGAAGGCCCACTCACCCTTTCAGCATGACCTGCACGGAACAGAAAATATTCTGCCCTTGAGGGTGGAGCTGCTCGTGAGGCAGGAGGTGGGTGATTCCGCGCACCCCTTCCAGCAGCAGCTTTGGACATGACCCTAGAGCCGGTCACAGGAGCTGTGGCAGCGGGGCTCAGGTCCAGTGGGCGAGAAGACCCCTCCAGAGCATGCGCAACCTTGGGCAAGGAGACCCTCCCCTTAAAGCCCCCAGAGCTCCATGCCAGCAGTCAGGCCACACCCGCTGCAGGCCGGAGCCCGATCACAGGAGCAGCGCCAGCACCGGGCACGGCCGCCATGCACAGACGAACGTCACTCCCCCTCCTGGGCTGCCATCCTCAGGGCACCCTCTGCACACGTGGCTTGCTACCCAGTGAACGCTACCGGAAGGGAAGGGCTCCCAACTGTGGACTGAGGGTCCTTCAGTGCTGGAGTCCTGGGGACAGGAGCACCCGGCCCCAAACCAGCACCGTCTCCAGGACAAGACCCCCCAGCTACCCGCTTTACCAGGGACTGTGCCCAGCCCACTCTTAGATGTGACACGGTGAACCCCTTCTACTGTAAAAGGCCATCAGAAACAAGACCAGGCCAGACCCAATGATTTCCCTCACAGATCCCTGAGCAGACTTGGAACTGCCTCTTGAGGTTTCCTACCACCTGGCAGCCAGGCTCGGAGTTACCACCTTCCAGGGCACTGAGTGGGGAGTGTTAGAAGCATTCCGAGCCTGGGGGATTACGTAAGTGTTTTCTGCATTTTGTGCTCTGCGGCCCAGTGAAGCTAAGGGACCGCCAAATAGCCCAGGCTCTAAGTGTTGAATTAGGGTTTAAATCCAAGTCTAGGTCTACACAGAGCTCTCTGCATTCCAGGCTGCCTGCCTAAGACAGCAGAGACTGGCCGTGAGATACCCAGAGGGAAGGAGGGAGCCTCCTGCAAAACCGACACCCCGCTGAGCGACCTGAGGTCAGTCCTGAAGAGCCTGGGGGGGCACAGCTGGGGCACCACCTGCAGGACGCCCCAGCCCCTTGCGCCAGCCGCAGGGGGAGAGGAAGAGTCTGACAACGTGCAGTGAGCTGGTTAAGTCTGTCTCTCCGATAAGTCGTGTGAATAATATTAAAGACCAAGAGGGCAGGAAAAGAGGCCTTTGGAAAACATTTGAAATCAAGCTGTCACACGCTAAATGTCAGAGGAGAGCTCTGAACCCACGCCAGGGGGATTTCGGCTCTGAGATTTGCTGCAGGTCACTCTGAGAGGCTTCATCTTCTGTGAGATCAAGAAGGGATCAAAGACAGATGATGTGACTTAATCATCAAAGGCAAATAGAGAGTCAGTAAACACCGCGGACCCTGGGCCTGCCGCCTTCCCACTAACCACCGCGGACCCTGGGCCTGCTCCGCCTTCCCACTGACCACCGGGGACCCTGGGCCTGCTCTGCCTTCCCCACTAACCACACCCAGACACTGGGCCTGCTCTGCCTTCCCCACTAACCACACCAGACCCTGGGTCTGCTCTCACCTTCCCCACTAACCACCACGGACCCTGGGCCTGCTCTCGCCTTCCCCACTAACCACACCAGATCCTGGGCCTGCTCTCCGCCTTCCCCACATTTATGTCTTTTCATTTAGAACAGTGCTCAGTTGGGAATTATGCTGTATTGGGTCTCGGAAGTCACGATGCATTTTTGCATAGAAAACTACGACATGACTTTTCTTATGGCCCAACGGTAAGGGATGCTATTTTTATACTGGATGTGATGCACCTACATTAGCTGGAGCCTCCTGAGCTACACCCTGCAAAGACGACCCAGTGCATCTCAGGCCTGGCGCCAGCCTGCCCTTGGAGCTCGCCCGAACGGTGGACACAGCTGGCAAGACCTGGCCTTGGCCTCGGGCTCAAACCTACAGGGTGACAACTAGGCCCACACACACTGCCCTTCCCTCTTACGTCATTCTTATTCATGCCTTTGCTCAGATCTTTGCTTCGGTCTCTGCCGCTCAGACATCAATGCTTGGACAATGTGATGCTGGGAATAAACTCATTCGATTCAGTTGCGAGCTTTACGACAGCTCCATCCATACGGTGTGCTCAGTCCTGACACGCCGGCAGCCCTGTGGACAGTGACGGGCCACTGCGCTGGCACATTGCTGACGCTGCTGTCACTCTCCCGTCTCTGCAATGATGTGTTCAGGTCTGCGTAATCCTTCTAGACACTTGTTGAGAACTTTCCTGATACCGATCCCATTCAGCCCTAGCTGACATTCGCAGTTACCCATCAAACAACCTCAACAACAGAAACTGACCGCGAGAGCAGGAGCCATAAGAGCACTGCTGCTCATTGCCAAACAAATGCATATGTTTAAAAAATGCAGCATTTACAAATTACATGCTTCAGCTACCCTGTTTTCCTGTTACAAAAGTGTCAGGGAAACCTTTAACAAAATCAACTTCTAATACATCAGTTATCTTATAACCGAATTAAGTAAGTATTGCGTTGAGAGGAAAACTCAATAGGGATAACCCTCAGAACGGTTAGAAGTTCTAGGAGCTGCAGATTCACAAGGGCGGGTAGCTAACCACCACAGTGGTCAGTGAAGCCCAAGTCCTAGCGTGCATTCCAAGTCATGACGGGCAGAATAAATCAGGAAGACATGGACCACAGGACAAGGGCCAGCTCTGCTGGCGTCTGCATACCAGATGGCGTGCCTGCACACGCCGGAAAACAGACAAAGGCGAGCAAGTGGAATGGGAACCGGAAGGCTCCCTAAGGCCCCCTGCTGGGCCCTCAGCAGCCTGACCTTGTGCAGAGCGGTGTCCTCGAACCCCGCACAAGCCCATCTGCAGACATGCACGTGTCTCAGAAGAAGCACAGGGAACTGCCTACTGTCAGTTGCTTTGATAAACTTAGTAAGTGCATTTGCATAAATGGATACCATTGGAGCAATTAAGCTCCAAATATATTTGGTTCTTACCCACCCTTAATTTTTCTTACCCAGAGCTTTCAATACTCTTGTCAATGTTTTGAGTGTTTATTCTATCGTTTTGGTATGCTTTTAATTGTGTGATTAAAGTATTGATGAAAACTCATTATTTAACAAATAACCTGACACTTAGGGTGACTTAAACCCTATCCTCTACTATAGTATATTGGATTTCTTTTCTGCAGAAATACATTCTATAGGGGCCAGAAGGTGGCATGGTGGTTAAGGGACTGGAATCCCTCATGGCTGACCACAATTCGAGTCCTGGACCAGGAGGCTTGAAGATCACCCAGGGTTCATGTGCATGTGTGCCCAAAATCCTAGGAGAATGGATAGTGGCATGGCCATCCCTTCCACTTTTCTTCTCTGTCTCTCTCTGGTGAATGCACACAACCTATGGCAAAAACCTACAGAAAAAAGAAAAGAAAAGAAAGAAAGAAATGCATTCTAGAACTCAGACCTTATCGTCTGGGGGAGCCTGGTGTTTTCTGTGTGTGTGTGTTTTTTTTTTAATAAGCTTTTACCTCGCTCAAACACTTAATTCTCTGCTGTAGATTTAGATCTAGCTACCTCCATGTAATATGCAACCACTCTGAGCTATCTAAAACAATCCATTTTAAATCACAGCTCAGAATACCATAGCCCATCCAAGCCATTGTTAACTGAACAAATCCAATGTGGTCTCAACAAGTCACTTATGTTAGGGATTTTCAATCACTTTTACATCGCTCAAACACTTAATTCTCTGCTGTAGATTTAGATCTAGCTACCTCCATGTAATATGCAACCACTCTGAGCTATCTAAAACAATCCTTTTTAAATCACAGCTCAGAATACCATAGCCCATCCAAGCCATTGTTAACTGAACAAATCCAATGTGGTCTCAACAAGTCACTTATGTTAGGGATTTTCAATCAGGGTTGATTTATTTCTTTGAAGAAAGACCATAAGCAAGCAAACAATGTATGTTCTCCAAACACTGGATGTTCCTCCCTAACGAAATTACCCCTGGCCATTGTGCCATCATTCTGACAGCTGTGATTTTCCAGAAGGTGCACTTGTCCATGTTTATAATAGCTGATGGGATTTCGGTTGATTGCTCGTGACATTTTGTCTAGACCAGAAGGGCAATGTCTACTACAGAACACTCACTCGGGGAAGCAAGGCAATATTTCATACCTCAAAGGCTGAAAGAATGAAATTATTTCAAAAGATGTATTGCCTTATGTGCTTTTAATGAAAAAAAATAAAAGTCTTTTGAAATTTTTTTAAAAGTCAGGACAAGCTGCTTAATCATAACCAAACTATTCTGTAGATAGCCCTTCAAGCATTCTGCCTTACTTCAGAACATGTTTATTAACAAGCAGGGCCTGTTTTTTGTTCCCTCACACAGTCTGAGGTTACAAGCACAAAGGATTGCAGGGAAATAAAACGGAGTTTGCTCCCCTTCAGTTACCGTTGCCACCGCTGGCCTTTCCACTGGTGATTTTGGAGCTCAATGACAGAAATGTCAGGAGGAGTTCTATCCTCTGCAGACAGAGACAAAACGAGAAAGGGCCTGGAGGTAAACCCCAATTAGGGGCTGGCAGGTGGCATGGTGGTTACGGTGCTGGACTCCCATATGGCCAACCGTGGTTCAAATCCCAGACCTGACAGCTTGCTTTCTGTCTCGCTTTCTCTCTCTCTCTCTGTCCCTCTCTGATGAAATTAAAATAAAGTGAAATAAAATAACTCTTTAATTTTTTTTAAATGAATCCCAATTATAATTGAATGCTGGACCTGAACTCTCATTCTTTAGATGCCTGTTTAGTAGCACTGAATCAGATACAAAGACACGATTTGTCTGACTTTAAAAGAGAGAACAACTGCTTCATGAATTAATAATAAAGCTACTCTTTACATTTATGAAGTGCTTTCTTTTTACTTAGCGTTTACACATACATCATCAAAGTTAGAGACAGAAGTAGAATTTAGGGGAAATCAAAAATCACCAGGAAAAACATTTATTAATACATGCCTCGGAGTTTGATCCTTCAAGAAGTTATATGAGCGAGCATTCCATCGTAGTAACTATCTTTAGTTTACATTCCTTTTCAGGTTTTTGCCATCTGGTATGTGTGCTTGCCAGAGAGATAGACAGAGACAGTGAGAGGGAGAGGGAGATGTCACCCCCACAGGAAGATGGCCACGCCCCAGTCCCTTCTCCTCCATTCTCCTCCTGCAATTATGGGCGAGCACTCACACGTGCCCAGCATGACTGTCGAACCACCAGGTCTGGACATTGAACCACGGCTGCCCGTGTGGGAGTCCAGTGCCCTAACCACCATGCCACCTGCTGGCCCCATGGCTTACATTTTTTCCTAAGCATTTATTTAATTTTATGTATTATTATTGTTTTAATATGCTATAGGGCACAAAGAGAAAGAGAGGGAAAGTGAGAAAGCAAGCCACCAGGTCTGGGACTTGAACTACAATCGTCCATGTGGGAGTCCAGCCTCTTAACCACCTCGCCACCTGCTGGCCCCCTATGGCTTACATTTTTTAACGCAGTTTTCATCCTAACCAGTTACCACAGTACATTTAAGAAAAGAGCCCCACGCACGTACCGCAGTTTTCCTCGTCACTGTCGTCCTCGCAGTCGGCCTGGCCGTCGCATCTCCTCGAAGCCAGGACACACCTTCCCGAGCGGCACTTGAAGTGGCTGGGTGAGCACTCTGTCAGAAACAGTACCCCTCTCAGTGGGCAGAAATGCGGGCCGTCAGCCCTGTGCTCACACCTGGGCTGTGGGCGAGGAGCTGCTGCCGAGGCCGGGGCTGGGCTGGTCCTCCGTCAGGCCGCGTGGCCCAGGCCGGCTCTCCTACCCTCACCTTCGCTCCTGGCAGTATCTCGCTAGATCAGCGAGTTCGAGACTATGCTTGTGTGAAGATGCTGGGGTCATGTCCCCCCGACAGACTAACAACTGCCAGACCTGGGTGCCCGGCGCGGCAGGCCCAGGGCCACTTCTCTGCTCAGTGACCCTCTTTGCCAAGGTTCCAGAATGCTCTAAGCCTTGACATTCACCACTACCTGCAGGACGCTGGTTTAAAAGCAGCATCCACATACAATGAACTGTGTGGATGAGGTATGTCTTCAGCAAAACACACCTGCAGGGACCAGCGGATGGCCTAATGGTTATGTCGCTGGACTCCCACGTAGCTGACCATGGTTCACATCCCAGACACAGTGGCTTAAAACTCACACTGGGCACGTGCGCATGTGCGCCCAAAATCCTGAGAGGAGAATGGAGAAGGGATTGTGGTGCGGCCATCCCCCCTGGGGGTGATTTCTCACTTTCTGTCTCTCTGTCTCCCCAGCGAGAGTGCACGTGCCCTATAGCAAAACTCTCTCTCGAAAAAAAAAAATACCCTACAATTTAAACTCATTTCTGAGTTTATTCACTTTTATTTTTAATTGGTTTTTATTTACTATGATGGCAGTGTCAAGCGCCTAGACGCAGTCACCTCTGCAGCCTGGCGGCGACTGTTGGGTTGTCAGAGAAGTCATGACGTACTTGTGTGGGTTTTCCTATGTGAGAATGTGTCGTGACTTTTCCGACCACCTTATAAATACAGAACAAACAGCCTCTTCCCCCAACCCAGAAGGACTTCAAAAGGAACTTGACATGCTCATCCATTCTGGACACCCCCCTGGAATTAATGTAAAAATGAACCTTCTACGTCTGCATCGGGCATGAGGCAGGTCTGATTGTCTGAGTTTTCCTCCGGAAACTGACCGCAGTCCGTGTCTTCAGGCCACTGGAGGCCCACGATCCCGAGGACAGACTCGCAGCGCTCTTTGGCGTGTTCACACAGCGCTCTGAAAGACCAAGGAGGGCGACACATGAGACGCAGGTGAGCTCCACCTGTGACATACGGCAGGAACGCACGCAGGGTTGTAATTCCGTGTGTGCGTGCGTCTGCATGTGGTATAGCACGTGTGTCCAGATATAGCCAAAGCCGTCCGTCGGGGTCCTGGTGGCACGTGCGAGGTGGCCCTGTGACGCGGCCGGAGCACAGCACCGCGCCCGGGCAGGTCGGGCTGTGTGGCAGGCTGTCTTGTCTGCACAGGGACACCCCGCGATGTCACACACAAGCCCGCTTAGTGCCCCGTTTCTCAGTGCCTGGCCCTGGCATGAAGCCACACGTGACTACAGAGAGACGCACGGGCACTGACTGTGTGGGAAGCCGAGTGAGCACGACCTCCACAGAGCATGCATCTGGGAACTGCAGATGGCATAAAGGTTATGTCGCTGGACTTTCACACGGCCGACCGCGGTTCGAGTCCCAGACCTGGTGGCTTAAAACTCACGCTGGGCTTGTGTGCACGCGTTTTCCAAACCCTGAGAGGAGAATGGAGGAGAAGGGGTTGCAGTGCAGCCAATACCCTGGGGCGTGTAAAAATCTCTCTTAAAGAAACAAAACAAAGCAGAGAATGCATTCGAGCAAGCCTTTCAGCAAAAGAAACTTCATAGAGAAACGGAAACAGCGAGGTGTCCAGGAAGAGTCCCTTCTCACCTCGTCCTTCTCATTCCTCCTCTATCTTTCGAACCGACACATCCTCCTCCCCACCCCGGTTCTGCAGGTAGGGAAGTCCCCAACGTGCCTTGGGACATTCTGCCCCCCAGGGTGATCAGTGCACGGCGGCCTCACCCTCAGTGGGCCAGCGTCTCGCTGCCGCCCTGGCTTCCCCGAGCCTCCTCGCCCTCACTTCAGCTTCAGCCGGTGCCGGTGAAAAGCTTTCCTCCCGAGTCTCTCTACACTCAACTCAGAGCAGTTCAAACAAAGCTAATTTTTTAAAGCCTTGTCTGTATGTGTTCATGTGTGCGAGCTCATTTGTGCTCTGAATTTTTTTTTTTGAGAGGTTTTTTTTGCTATAGGGCGCGTGCGCTCGCCAGACAGACAGAGAGAGACAGAGAGACAGAAAGTGAGAAATCAGTCCCCAGGGGGTTCTCTCGGGATCTTGGGCATGCACGCACACGTGCCCGGCGTGAGTTTAAGCCTCCGGGTCCAGGACTCGAACCGCAGTCGACTACGTGGGAGTCCAGCAACATAGCTATTACGCCAGCTGCTGGCCCTGGTCTGAATATTTTTAAATTGAGTTATTAGTCTATCTCACACATATACAGATTTGTTGCCCATGGGAGAAAAACAAAACAGAACAGGGTTTTGCCTAGATACATTGCTAAGAAATCAGTTACATAGTTAAAAAATAAAAGTGGCAGAACCAAAGTAAGTCCCTAGGTCAATTTCCTATTCCCTTTCAAATATATTCTTCTCAAAACATTCAGTCTTGGGACCAGCAGTTAGCGTAATGGCTATGTCGCTAGACTCCCATGTAGACGACCATGGTTTGCGTGCCGGACCCGGTGGCTTAAACTCCCGCTGGGCGCGTGTGCGTGCCTGCCCAAGATCCCGAAGGGATTGCGGTGTGGCCATCCCCCCTGGGGGGTGATTTCTCACTTTCTGTCTCTCTGTCTCTGTCTGGCGAGCACATGCGCCCTATAGCAAAAACCTCTCCGAAAAAAAAAAAAAGAGAAAACATTCAGTCTTTAAAATATAAGTTAATCTCAATCAATCATGTTCTCCTTTTTGAGTTAAAATGGGACAGACCTTCCAGAAAAGAGCTCCAGTCTTGGGGGAAACAGGTAGAGAAAGGTGACAATCAAACGGAGACATTTCTCATTTCTTTCTTTCCTTTTTTTTAGAGAGGTTTTTGCTATAGGGAGCTCGCACTCGCCAGAAAGACAGAGAGAAACAAAAGGCGATAAGTCACATGCACCCAGCATGTGTGCCAAGCTACCAGGCCCAGGGCTCAAACCATGCTCAACTACACAGAAGTCCAGCGACTTAACCATGCGCCATCCACTGGCCCCTTGAACGGAGACGTTTCAGAGAAAGCTGTCTAGGTCAGTCTGGGCGAGGCAAACGTAACTCGGTGCCAGTTCAGCCTAGAAATCTGGGCTGAAGATGAGCCTGGCATTCCCACGGCAGGGCCGGGGGGCCGGGGAGGGGGGGCGCCGTGGGCCCGCCCCCGCCGCTGGGCTGCCAGGTCGGGCTGCGGATTATAAACGCGCACGTAATCCAGGGCCCGCCGTTCATTAGCCGCCCGCGTCCTCCTGTACCTGGAAGGCTGTGTGGCGCCTGGCTCACCCCCTTCCCGCTGCTTCTGGGAAATGGGGTAAGCGGAACACGCACAGCAGACTCCAGGGGGCACCGTTCCGCCGGATCCCCGGACTCCCCGAGGCCGCAGCCCTGACGCCGCGCCCTCTCCGAAGGTGGTTTGGAGCAAGAGGGGTCCAGCGACCCTCGGTATTCAGCGCGCTACAGGCTTGGCGGGCTTCGCGGGTTCAGATCCGTAACTTAAAATTTCAAAGTTAACATTAACAATCGGACCTGGCCAAAGCTATGCATGCGGGGACTTCAAAACATCCACGGAAGCGGCCAGTAGGTGGCGGAGTGTTTAAGGCGCTGGACTCTCACAGGATCACACACAGTGCAAGTCCCCGACCCGGGGGTTTGAAATTCATGCTGGGTGCGTTAGAGGAGAAGGAAGAAGGAATTGCGGTATGCCCATACTCTCTGGGGTGGGTGTGGGGGGGGTGATTTCTCACCTTCTCTCTCTCTCTCTCTGTCTCTTCAGTGAGCGTTCACATCCTATGGCAAAAATCTCTTTAAAAAAAAATCCCAGAATAAATGGAATTAAAGTCCGAGTTTATTTTGGTATTAAGAATTTGAGGGCCGGCAGGTGGCGTAGTGGTTAAGGCACTGGATTCCTACATGGCCCACTGCAGTCCAAGGTCGTGGACGCAGCGGCTTGAAAGTCAGGTCAAGGGCGTGCCCGCATGCCCCCAATCCCAAATCCCGAGAGAACAGGGAAGAGACTGCAGTGTGGTCATCGCCACTGGGGGTGATTTGTCACTGTCCCTCTCTGCCTCTCTCACAGCATATGTGCCCTATGGCAAAAACCTTAAAAAAGTGCTTTTGAAATCCATGCCTCATACACATTTTCCGTGAACTTTCTCAAAACTCCTCCTCTTGCTTCATGAACTTATTAGCATATTATTCCTGTCCTAAGAAAGCACGTTCTTTTAAACAAATATCTGAAGAACATCAAATGTGTATTGATTGCCACTGAAGATGGAAGACAGGTAGGTCAACTAGGACACAGAATTAAAGTATCCAGAAAACGTTCACCGAAATGTTGATTAAAAACACTTCAGGATCCACCTCATCTTCGGCACTTTAATATAAAACTTCAGCCCTAAAATTATAAATTTATCTGGATGTAGATTTCTGTGGGCAGTTACAGCACAGAATGTTACATAGGGGACTTGCATACACACACACACATACACACACATATAAAAGTATATACACACACACACATATATGCTTTATACACATATATACATATAGATAGATATACGCACATATATATGAAAAGAAAGTTGAATGAAAAATACACATTGTATGTCCCCAGCTCGGTACATACAGAATGTCTACACCTGCGGAGAAGCTGTGGGGCTGCAAGTTATAACAGCAGGGAGGGACTGGAGACAGTGGAGACAGTGTAGGAAGGGGTGGGGAGTGAGGGGTGGGAGAGAGGGGATCCAGGAAAGAGAAATCATTTCACAGATCCCAAAATGAAAAGCTCTCTGTTCATAATAATGTCTGTGGTTGATTTCTTTGACTTGACTGATAGGCACCGTATTCATGCTGGGAAAAACCGTTTTGTACGTCATGAAGAGCGCTGTGATCAAGGGCAATCACACCAAAAAGAAAACAAAGTCAAATAGAATACCATTAAAAATAATTATTCATTATCGCTGGGCTTGCTTAGCAGAAGTGGAGTAAGATTTAGAACTAACTTTTCGTCGATATTTTATTAGAGATACTTTAAAAGGCCTTTGACAAAAAGGTTCAGAATTGCTTTTGCCCAGACTACAACTGAATTTTAACCCATCTCGTATAATTTGTTCAGTTCCCCAAGTAATTTAACCCGTTTGTCGTTTCCTGGCCTGACTGGGTGTCTGTCCCTTGCCGTATCTGGTATCCGTGTGTGACTTACTGGCCGCCCTTCTGCCCACTGTCCTGAGTTTCTGCCTTTCTCAGCGCTCCGAGCGCTCTCTGATCCCAGCACATGGTTTCTGCAGTGGCCACTCCCACCCGGCAAGCACAGCCCCACACTCGTCCCCATTGTCCCCGTTCCTGTCCCCGCTGAACGCAGCACCGATGAAGCAGCTTCAACCTGACACTTGGCACAGAGGGGAGGCCGCCCCGCCAGGCAGCAGCGGGTCCCCGCGTCATTGTCATGGTGGTCCCAGAGCTTCCAGCAGGGAGTACGGTATGTCCATGTGTGCTCATCCATCTCACAACACCCCACCCCGAACTATTTACCCAATTATTACCTTTTTAAAGAATTATTTTATTCGACTTCATTTATTTATTTTAATTTGGCCAGAGAAGGACAGAATGAGAGAAGAGAGAGAGAGAGAAAGTGAGAAAGCAAGCTGCCATGTCTGGGATTTGAACCACAGTCGACCGTGTGGGAGTCCAGCGCCTTTAACCACCACACCACCTGCCGGCCCCACGTGCCCAGTTATTTAATCAGTAAGGGATCTGAGCCTTGAGGAGACTGGGAGTTGGACTAAGGCCACCCGGCAGCTGGAGGAGATTGAGGGCTTGCGCTCTGACACAGACCTCGGAGTAAGCCTCTGGGCCCCAGGCCAGCACTCGTCTCTGCAGTCCACGCCACACTCTTCAGTGCGGCCCCTTATTTCATTCGCACGGGCAGGACGATGTCCTGAGGTCTTCCGCTGTGGGGCCGGGGTCATGGGCCCCTGCTGTGTCATTTCCTTTGGGTGTTGTCAGATTAGAGCATTTTAAACAAGTCGATGTTGCCAGAGAGAGGGGCAGGGCCACCCCTCCTTCTAACTCACACCTTAAAGAACGCTTCTTGATCCAGCAGGGTGACAGACACGTGACTGCATTCCGTTAAAGCAGCGGGCCTCGGCCTCTCGCCTCTCCTGGCAGGCAGCCGGCCTTCCCTGTTAGGCCCTGGGGAATGAAGGCTCAATCCCACGCTCACTTGACGCTCCTCTGTCACCTCCTAACTACACTGCGTCAGAGCCCTGTAGCAAAGCCGGCTTGTCCAGTCACGGCTAAGCCTCAGGCCCTCTCTCCCTGGGTGGAATGAGAGCAGGGGAGACCCCTCCGTTACCTGCAGGGGGGGATCCGGCGGCCTGTGCTCGCGTCGCACTTCGGGGCCAGAACGGTGCAGGCGAAGAACATGAGGTATCTGTAGCAGTTGGTCTGAACCAGGGCAGGGAAAAGCGAGGACTCCCAGCTGGCCGACGCCTCCTTCTGAGTGCGGTGGCCGAGGTAATTCGGGTAGCTCGTGTGCTTGTAGGGCAGGTTCAGGCAGAGTTCCAGCGTAATCGGCTCGCACTGGCCTAACAAACACACACAAGCATGCTTTTGAGATTTTACAGGTAAAAACAACTTTTTCTGAGAGAGAGAGAGATTTTCACTATAGGGCGCGTGCGCTCGCCAGAAAGAGCCAGAGACAGAGAGACAGAAAGCAAGAAATCACCCCCCCCAGAGAGGATGGTCAAGCCGCAATCCCTTCTCCTCCATTCTCCTCTTGGGATCTTGGGCACGGACGCACACGCGTCCAGTGTGAGTTTAAGCCACCGGGTCCGGGACTCGAACCACCGTCGACTACGTGGGAGTCCAGCGACATAGCCATTACGCTAACGGCTGGTCCCCTAAAAACAACTTCTTTAAACGTCACAGACATGAAGTCCATTGTACTCCTGTTCGTGAGTAGCTAGGGCTAGAATGCGATTAGAAAGCAGGGTTTGCTGTGGGGGTCAAAAAATGAACATGGCGGCCGAGGAAGCGTCGACGTGGCGCTCTAGAAAGGCCTCTCGCATGGTGTTCCGTTTGGCTCAACTTATCCGAAATGACTGTCTTTCGTCCTCTCTTTGACTTCAACCCATCTTCGTCCGATTCACTCGTTACTTCTGAGAGAGCGTCGGCCCGTCGTCCTCACAGCATTGAAACGAAGTCCATGAATGTGATGACATGGATACGTAACTGCTATGGGCTTGCTTTATCACCGGCCACTGTTCAGACGGAAAGCTGCGATTTTCAGAGCAAAGGGAGACTGAGAGCTTCCGATACTTCTTCCCAAGGAGAGAACACCCAGACCTTTTGGCTTGGAATCCGAGGCTCCTTCCACTCCCACCACGGCCTCTCTCTGCAGTGTCGCTGTCCCTGGTTGTCCCGTCCAGGGACAGCGACAGGGGACTCTGTCCCTTGGGACGCAGATGTTTGAAGAATCACTCCCCTCTCGTGGCCTTCCTTTTTCGACATACTTGCAACCATCCCATCGACAGATTGTACAGCACCCACTCCCAGGAGTGGTCTTTCCCATCCTCCCCACCAAGCTAACCTCCTTGCCTTGGTGGACTTGGCACAGACACCTCTTCCAGGAAGGCTCCCTGGAGAACCACTCATCCCATTCCTCCCGCAGCATGGGTGTTCTCCCGATTACGAAGCCCCCGGGCCATCCCCGCCGTGCACCTGCCTCTCTGCAGTATTCTATTTCCTCACTCCTCTCCCACCAGCTCCCAGATCTCTGAGAAAGGAGACTTTATCTCCCGACCTCAAAGTCTGCACCTAGCACAGTGCCAGGTGGAGGTAGAAAAGGAGGAAGGAAACCGTGGCAGGAACTGTCCTAGGAACAGCCAACATAAAACTAATGACAAGTTTACAGCCCCTGCACCAGGGGACCCCGACTCCCGCTGGGAGGGGAAGCCTGTGCTGGCACCGTAGCGGGGTGAGGGACGGTCAGACGGGGCTGGCTGTGACCTGAACGTGCGTCCCCATGGTGGCCCCGCTCACGCGGAACCCCAGCCCCTGCTGGGCAGTGTTTGGAGATGGAGCCCGTGGGAGGTAGTCAGGTATACCTGTGGTCTAGATGAGGGTGGGCCCCCGTTGTGGGGCTAGTCTCTTTGTAGATGAGGTACACTCCCTGTGCGAGCAGGCAACTCCTGAGAACAGAAACAGGCCCTCCCAGAGACGATCTGTCTGTCAGCGCTTCGACCTGGGACTCCTGGCCTTCGGAACTGTGAGAAGTGAGTGTTTACAGCCACCCAGGCTATGGCGTCGTGTTATAGCCACCTGCGTTTACTAAGACGCAGTAATGCCAGGAGCCCCAGGGGCGAGGGGAGCGAGAGTGACATGGGAGCCTTCCAAGGTGTTTGGTCAGATTGGGGGACACAGTGGAGAGGCACACTGTCCCCTCTCTGTGCCACATCCCCAAGGTGACAGAGGCAATCAAACATCCTGCTAAAAATAGTCCAGCACACTGAAGACTCCATGCCTTATTAAGAGTAATTATTCCAATAAAACTTAATGATTTGACTAAGGAGTGGCAGGCGTGCAAATAGATTAGCAACGAGAACTGGCGTGAAATACTGAAATAGCTCTCAAGCTACTTCTTGTCTTTTTCCTTCTTTCTTATGTTTCTTTCTTTCTTATTTTTCTTTCTTTCTCTTTCTTTTTTTTAAGGTTTTTGCCACAGGGTGTGTGCACATGCCAGTGAGAGGCAGAAAAAGGGAAAGTGAGAAATCACAAATCGCCTCCACCCCAGGGAGGACGGCCATGCCACAGGGCTTTCTCCTCTCTCCGCTCGGGATTCTGGGCACACACACACACACACACACACGTGCCTGGTGTGACTTTCAAGTTGTCGGGTCTGGGATTGGAACCATGGTTGGTTGTGTGGGAGGCTCGCACCTTCACCTCTCTAATGCATTTTTTGGAAAGAATTATTTTATTTGACTTTTATTTATTTATTTATTTTCATTTGACCAGAGGGGGACAGAGTGAGAGTGAGACACAGAGAGAAAGTGAGAAAGGAAGCCAAGTCCAGGACTCGAATTGCAGTGGGCCGTGTGGGAGTCCACCACGCCACCTACCGGCCCCTCTAACGTATTTTTAATTTTACAAAAATGTGGCCACACCCACAGATTGTAGAGGCAGTCTTTTCTCTCTGTAATATGCCTTTCCTTCCTTCCCTCTCTTTCCTGCCACCTCGCCCAGGCTTAACTTTGTACTGGTGTTTTCATTTAGGCGATTACCAGGACGTAGCACAGAGATAATTTTCTCTTTCTTTGACATGTGGAGAACATACCGCTTTGGTTTGAGATAAGGTAGAACTCTTAAGCGCTTCAGAGCCAAGGGAGACAGAAGGGTGAAGCGATGATCACCTACTCTTCTGGGGGCCTTTACTCAGTGTGGTGAGGCTGATCGGATCCCCGCTTTATCCCTTCCTAAGCGATACTTTCCAGGGCCCTAGGCAAGATAATCTCTCCATACTTGCCAAACATTCCTCCGGGATCTACCACCGCAGAAACCTGCAAGCCTTTGACGGAGTCGCAGTCCTGATCTACAATGACCACTAGAGGGCGACAGTGTCACAGACGTGAGGCTGTCTGAGCGTCGCAGCCAAAGCTGGTGGGGTCCCTACCAGCAGGTGCTGGTGACCCTGTGCCCAGTGCTGCCTCTGGCTAACTAACGTGCAATGCGTTCGTGCTGAGCACGTTCATTTTGGATGCAGTAAAGATGTACAGTGATGAAATGTAAAGAAAATTACAATTAAAAACAAGATTCTAACGAGGTTTCGATGGAATCCCACCTTTCAAAGTCTGAAGAAAGGATTGTTCAATTCTGCCTAGAGACGGGACTGTTAGTTAAACGCAGGGCCACCCTTATCAAGGCAGAGCGGTCCTCCGGAAGTTGTCTATCCAGCTTACATACGCAGTATTCACAGATTCACCTTCGCTGCAAACTCTGACGGCTCTTTATCATCACTGTTTTTAACAGTTCGGCAAGGTGAACATGCTCGTGGCCACCCCCAGGCCAACACACCTCCCACAAACCCTCCCAGACTCTCGCCTCGCTCCGGCCTCCTTCCCCTACAGCAGCTAACATGCTTCCAGCCTTTCACGTCCTCACTCCTCATGGATCCCCTCCACCTCCATTTTCCATTACAATTCATTCGAGAACCCCAGGGCTTGGATCCCGGAGGGCAGAGCTGTTGCCATTTGCTCTGGGTGAGCCCCTGGCCTCCGCCCCCCACTTTCTGAACACTGGCACTGAACGGGCCTCCCCCGGCCTTCCCGGGCCTCCCCAGCCTGCAGCCCTCGGCACGCCCAGGTGGCTGTGGTCTCTCACCGACACGTCTGCTTCCATCTAACATGAGGGCCACGGCTGTAATGCCCCAGTTTGACCCTTTCCCTCACAGTTTCCAAATGTAAAATTCAAACTCAACCTTTCATTTTTCATGTATTACTTGGGAATGTTTCATTTCATATTTTATATTTTATTTTGTTTTCTACTGATAGAGAGCCCATGTGTTTGAGAGAGAGTGCGACCTCTCCCCAGTAGGGTGTGGTCATGCTGCAGTCTGGCAGGACTTAGGGCACCTACTTGCACGTGCCCAGTATGCTTTCCAAGACCGTGGGGCTAGGATTCGAACTGCAGCTGGCCATGTGGGATCCAGCCCCCCATACAGTTCCCGCGCTGTACCGCGGGGCCACCCAGGAGTGCCTCTACAGCGAGCCCGCGCCTCTCGTGCACTCTCGGCTGTCGGGACCGAAGTCCCTAGCCGTGCCTGGCTCTTCACCAGCCCCGAGGCTGTTAGCCCCTTCCCACCGGAGCTTGCAGAGAGCAGGGCTTTCAGGGCAGTGGGAGCTTCGAGGAGCAGACCTGCCCTTCCTGCCTTGGGGCTGGTGAGAGCCTTAGAGACAGAGGGAGAAAAACGCCTGTGTACTCACAGGAAGGGACCTGGAGAGGCCCAGGTGACCCTGGGCGTGGACAGGACTCACGTGCCTAGGACTCTCTTCCCACCAGGCCCCAGCTGGACCAGGAAGACGCACACTGTCAGTGGGAGGTGACGGGTCAGACTCTCGTCAGAGCGAAGGGAAGTAGCACTCCTGAGCCTCTCCTCAGGCAAGGACATGCCTCCGTTTTCCTCCTGGCAGGGCGAGGGGATGTTGCAGGTGCTGGGCTGTGACTAGGTGCAGTCTGCAGGCTGCTGAAAGGTGTTCCTTGAAAAAAGACAGTCGGGGCCAGCAGGTGGCATGGTGGTTAAGGCGCTGGACTACCATATGGCTGACCGTGTTTCAAATCCCAGACCTGGTGGCCTGAGAATCAAGCAGGGTGCTTGTGCACGTATGCCCAAAATCCCAGGAGGAGAAGGGCCTGCAGCACGACCCTCCCTTGAGGGGTGATTTCTCACTTTCTGTCTCAGTGTCTCTCTGTCTCTTTCCGGTGAGTGCATACGCCCCATGGGGAAAAAAAGATGCAAATAAGTACATGCATGTGCATGCATACTCACATATTTAAAAAAGAAAAGGAAAAATGACAGTGATACTTCAAGACTATCAGCACGCTGTCTCACCAGAGAGGGAGTTTTTAGTTTGGTTTTATTTTTTATTACTGTGGACGGTTCTAGGACCCTCAGGTAAGCCTGGGCGTCCTTACTGACAGGTACATAGGGTACAGACACGCTTCCACATCCAGTCACAGGGGACTACCATTCCTCTAACCCGACTGTGGAGAGAGCAGGAATCTCCACTGCGGGACACACGGGGCCACGTGGGGAATCTCAGAATCCCATCACCAGGCCCTGCCCAGGTGTCGTCAGGGACCACTAGAAATCCAGGAGGACAAACCCAGGGTCTTCGAGGACTAGATCTGAGCAGCTCCAGCAAAGGCTGGCTCTCCCGGACAGACTAGCCCAGCCTCCCCCGGCTCTGAGTGAGCGAGGGTGTGCTGCTCGGGGTGCTGCGGGTAGAGGGGAACAGCTTCGGCCGTGTGCACAGCCTCACAGTCAGCCGGGCTGTCAGGGTCAGGAAGTTTTCTGAGGAGAGAAGCTATTTGTCCATCTTTACAGAGAGCCGAGTACACGTACACCCATGGAGCCAGAATACATATGTAAACACACATATACACACAGTATGTGCATACTCTCACACATATGCACACACTACACACACATGCACACACAGTATGTGCATACTCTCACACACATGCACACAGTATGTGCATACTCACACACATGCACACATACACACAGTACGTGCACACACACGCACACACAGTATATGTGCACTCACACACATGCACACACAGTGTACATACTCACACACATGTACACAGTATGTGCATACTCCTATGCACACACACAGTATGTGCATACTCATACACACTCACAAGCAGTACATGCACACTCACACACATGCACACACAGTATGTGCACACTCACACGCACACAGAGAGTGTGTGCATACTCACATGCAAACATAGTATGTGCACACTCACACACATGCACACACTGTATGTACATACTCACACACATGCAAACGTGGTACGTGCATACTGACACACATGTCCACATACAGTACATATGCATTCTCACACATATGTACATACACACGGTATGTGCATACTCACACACGTGTGCACACACAAAAAATGTGCATCCCCATACATATGCACACACACAGTACGTGCATACTCGCAGACATACAGTACATGCATACTCACACACAGGATACACGTATACTCACACACGTGCACATATGCAATCAGTCGCGGGGAGTACACGGCAGTGCAAGTGTGTCTTCTCACTGGCTGGATAATGTGGGCTGTTCTCTCACACCTCACCTGGAAACTTGTCTCATGTGAGAAACGGAGGAAGGTCAGGTAATGTGCTCTGGCCAAACTCTACTAAGCACCCACAAAAACAGAACTCCTATCAGTGTGTGTGTGTGTGTGTGTGTGTGTGTGTGTGTGTGTGTGTGTT
>NW_006159512.1:9514204-9514939 GCF_000334495.1 Tupaia belangeri chinensis
ATCCAGAAAGGTCACTAGTAAAACGAGGGCTCCAAGGGCCTGCACCTTCAGCCTTCAGCCCCCCACCTCCCTGGCCCGCCACAGAGAGGACATCTGTGCAGAAGGAGGACCCTCTTGCCAACCGGAAGCAGACTGACCCGCTCCTAGATCCCTTGCTCCACGCTGAAGATGAGGCAAGAGATTGGGTTACCAAAGCGCGAGGAGGTCCGGCCTAGTGGTGCAGCCAGCAGCAAACGAACACAGGGCTGGAGGCCACAGGCCCACCCGGGCTCAGATCCCCAGGTCAGCCTAGAACACACGCGCCCTCTGCCCGTGCACCAAGACCTGACAAGCTGAGGAAAGAGGAGCGAGGCATGGAAAGGTCCTTCCAAGCGTGACCCACTTTCTCCCATAGAGGCACTCTATCATAAATTAAAATACTTTGAAATGTTAAAAAAATGAAAGAAGTGAGTATATGAAAGAGTCCAGGACTAAAAAGTCATTACTAGAAATCAGTCACTGAGGATTTTCTATTCTATTAAATTTCCCACGGGAGTCCTTCTCTTCTTCCCATTCTACCTTCCCCACATCGGCCCGCCTCCTGGACACCGGCGTAGAGAGCCCCCTGCTCCCCCCATTTGAGCTGCTGTGCTGTCATTGAGACAGATGAACACGAGGGTCCCCAGACCATTAGCGGTCACCCAAGTTCCTGGAAAGGTGAGGACGCAGTGTTTGCAAAGAACGGCCGCCGAGGGT
>NW_006159512.1:9515342-9516046 GCF_000334495.1 Tupaia belangeri chinensis
TCCCTCACGTCATGCCTATAGGCTCGTGGTGACCCGTGGGAATAAGGAAGGACTCCTTCCAATCCTCCTGAACCACGGGACACGCGTGGAACTGGTGCTTTCTGGACCGCTTTTCCTAGCAACTAACTGCAACCCAGTTAAGGCAAAAGGGTCCCATCGGGATGAGGGGGGAAGACAGAACCGCCCTGACCAAGGTGGCTGCTGCACTCGGTGGGAAAACTAAGACCATAGTGTGATACCCTTGCCTGGGAGCCCGCGCTTGGTTCCAGAGCAAAACGCAAGTGACGTGGGGAGACAAAGAGCCACCTCCTGACATCCTGCATAGTGAGGGCACTTTGTAAAGACTCACTTGCTCCCAATTCTAATGCTGCCTCTGAGGAAAACGCTTTTCCTAAGGAGGGCGTCGACACAGGGCCATAGCGTCCTGTCTCCCAGCAAGCCCCTATGCAGCTGCTGCCCAGATGTTCGGAATGTCCCTGGAAAAGATCGTCAGCTGGTGCAGGGGCCTGAGAGCTTGGGTCCTGCTCTCCACATGAGTGACGGCAGGGACATCAGCCAGCGCCGTGGTGGCTTCTCCTCCAGGTGCGTAGACAGGAAACTGCCTTTTCCACGGAACTCCTGGCCACTTGTAGGTTCAATGGGGACAGTAATTAATTATGGTCCACTCTCCTCTCTTTCCTCAGTGTGGCCGAGCATTTTCACAC
>NW_006159512.1:9516208-9516626 GCF_000334495.1 Tupaia belangeri chinensis
ACGAGTAAGGGACTGCGGTGGCCAGCCCTCCTGGGTGGTGATTTCTCCCTTTCTGTCTCTCTGTCTCTGTCTCTCCAGTGAGTGCATGTGCCTTATAGCAAAAATCTCTCAAAAAACAAAATCAAAGCAAAGCAGTGTGCATGTCCCTGCAGTCATTGATATCTGTGATGCTCAGCCAGCGTGCTGCACTGGGCACCCCCAGGGCCACCAAGCAGCACGGCACACTGGGCCCTGCAGGGAACACGCGGCACTCTGTTTTTAATGCCCGTAGACTCAGATTTCCTTCTCAGGAAAACGGATACGATTTCCATGACTGGAGGCTCCCAAATAAGTGGAATTAAGGCTTCACAGGCCAGCACACAGTGTGGAGGTTAAGGCAGCTGGATCCCACATGGCTGAAAGCCTGGGTTGCATCCTG
>NW_006159512.1:9516905-9527445 GCF_000334495.1 Tupaia belangeri chinensis
TATCTGTGATGCTCGGCCAGCGTGCTGCACTGGGCACCCCCAGGGCCACCACGCAGCACGGCACACCGGGCCCTGCAGGGAACACGCGGCACTCTGTTTTTAATGCCCGTAGACTCAGATTTCCTTCTCAGGAAAACGGATACGATTTCCATGACTGGAGGCTCCCAAATAAGTGGAATTAAGGCTTCACAGGCCAGCACACAGTGTGGAGGTTAAGGCAGCTGGATCCCACATGGCTGAAAGCATGGTTTGAATCCTGGACCCGGCAGCACATGTGAATCCAGACGGGAGGGAGGAATGGAGCCGGATGGACGAGGACCCTCCCCGGTGAGGAGCTTTCTCACTGCCCTTCTGTTTGTCTCTGTGTTTTTCCAGGGAGTGCAGATGCCCTCTGGCAAAAACTCTAAAGTAAATAAATAAATAAGGCCTCACAGGGTCACTGTCTGAGTGAGCACTTGGGACAAGCACTGTGACAAGCAGGCACTGAGCACAGACGACAGGGCACACCACCTCCGGGCCCTGGGACAGTTTTACTCCAACAGGGACCTCGCCAGGAAGGCAGCCTGGCATGCCGAGTGATGGCTACTCTACCAGGGACAGGCAGACAGCAGAGGGATGCAGGCAGGACGCTTCTCCAAGGCCTTTTCCGGCAGGTGTGGTCGCTGAGATGGGGGAGGGCGGGTTCCCCATGCAGAAGAAGAGCCCGTGCCAAGGCCCGGGACAGGTGCACTGCTCAGGGTCACTAGAGCTTCAGTCACTGAGGGCGAGGGAGGCCAGCCACATCGGAGACAGCCCGACAGGTGGGGCTCTGGGACCCAGGGTGCTGGGAGAAGAGGGCCTGCCCCCACCCTCAGTGTCCTCCAGTGCAGCGTCTGGCCCCGCACTGACGCCATCGGGCCACGTCCCCTCCGTTTCGGCTCTCTAATCCTGAGAGCTCCGTCACCCTAACCGCGGACTGCTCCTTCCCCACAGGCCAGGGCCCAGGGTCTGAAATGCTGTCGCAGCCCCACTTCCTTAGCTTAGTCTGCATACTCCAGATCTGAGCTTCAGAGCCCAGCCTCGGGGAGCTCTGAGGCCCTTCCCAGAACATGCGCGTGGTCTATGACACTGCAGCCCGAGTGTCCCTGCAGAGCCAGCGTCACTTCACGGTGAGGCCCTGAGCCTCACGGCCACGCAGCCACCGCTCCCAGCAGGCCACGTGCTGAGTTCCCAGGAGGTGAGTGTATTTCAGCACCAGGAGACATCTCACTTGAATTCATTGGAGTGATTAAGAGAAAGACGCTGGAATTTTACTTCTCACCCACTCTATCACATGACTTTCTTACATCTCACACGGAAGGGAATAATCTACAGATCCTACCCCTTCGTTAGTGAGGGCTCCAAAATTACCTCAGAGTTGAGTTACACAAAAGGGAGGAGCACTTAGATCTGAAGGGAGAGGCTTGGCTGATGCGTACAGCTCATGCCCCGGGAGAGCATGTCTTTCTGAATTTTAAAACTGGTGATAGGGGCCCGCAGATGGCATAGTGGTAACATCACTGGACCCCCACAGGGCTGACTGAGGTTCAAGTCCCAGACCTGGTGGCCCGAAAATCACACTGGGTGAGTGTGCATGCGAGCCCGAGATCCCAGGAGCAGAGTGGATGAGAAGGGATTGCTGCGAACGGATCATTCCCCCTAGGGGGTGATTTCTCACTCTCTCTCTCTCTCTCTCTCTCTCTCTCTCCTGTGAACGCACGTGCCCTCTGGCAAAAATCACTAAAAAAAAAAAAAAATGGTAAGATAAGGAGCCAGCAGGTGGTATGGTGGTTAAGGCACAGGATCCCACATGGATGACTCTGCAGTTCAACTCCCGGACTCAGTGGCTTGTAAAATATGTTGGGTGCGTGCGCGTGTGCCCAAAATCCCAAGAGGGGAATGGAGGAGAAGGGATTGTGATGTGGCACCCCCTGTGGGGGTGGGGGTTGATTCCCTTTCTCCCTGGCTGTCTACAGTGAGCGCACATGCTCGGGGTGGGGTGGGGATAAAGCCTGGTAAAATGAAACTCTTGGTGTATTAGCTCTAGTAGCACCTCTATTATCCGCCTGTGATGTCGGGACCCAGCCTGCTCACGTACAGATAATACAGGAAGAGGCAGGGAGGCTTTAAATTAAAGTCATTCTAATGGTCAGCACTCGTCTGATAAAACGAACGTATCCTCAGGAGGTCATCTTAATAACTGACCGCGGGTATATCCAGCCCAAGAAGTGCTCTGTCACGAGGCCACACCACGTCGGTGGCATCTCTGAGCTCTCACGTGGGCCGACCCTGCAGAGCAGTTGGAATTCGTGTGAGTTTGCAGACACAGACACTGAGACACAGACAGGTCACGTAACCTGCCCCAAGTCAACCAGAGCAAGCAGCAGGGCGAGGGCTTGAACACGGCAGCCACCACCACCCCAGCAGCACCGAGCTGCCCCGACCCCTGTACACACACGGAGTGATGTTTCTTGCTCTAGCGATGTTCCTGCAGCTCCTTACACAGACGCTGGTTCTCAGACTGGGGCTGAGGACGCCCAGCGTGCGGCCAGCAGGTGGCGTGGTGGTCGAGGTGTTGGATTCCCACAAGGTTGACTGTGGTCCAAGTCCTGAACCCAGGAACTTGAAAATCACAACAAATGAATGGTAAATAAATAAGGGTTTAAAAGCCTCCAAAGGGGGAGGGGGTATCAGTGTGGAACTTTCTGTCCTCACAGAAGCAGTCACACTGAAAAACCAGCTTGTTGGATTCACCCTTTCCTTGGGAGTTTCCCACGTGGATACCAGACGGCTCAGCCTGGAAATGCGAGGCACTGCCTGCCTCTCTGAACACGAGCGTTTTAGGAGCCACTGCGTTAGTGTCAGAAGCCACGTCCTCGTAACTGGAGTCCTTTCCTTTCATCGGATGCTGGACGGAAGTGGCTTTCCCCATAAAAGAGCGAAGCGAACACGGCCCTGTTGTGGGGACCCCTCCACCCTCGCCGAGGAAGGGTGTTCAGGCGAGCGGCTGAGCGTCCCGTTCAGCACCAGAACTTCCCGGCGGGGTGGGGCTGGGCTGGAGGACCTCTGCCTCGGGCAGTCTGGAAGGACCTGTGCGAGGACCCGCGGGGGCAGGAGGAAGCCTCAGCGTTTGGCGCTGCTTCCACGGAGAGTCCCGGAAAGGACCGCGGGGCGACACTCACCGGCCCCGCAGTTCTCCTCGTCGCTGCCGTCCTTGCAGTCCTCGTCGCCGTCACACTGGAAGGCGCTGGGGATGCACTGTCCGCTCCTGCACTCCGCCAGGCCCTGGCTGCCGCAGGCTGGGAGAGGCCAGAACAGAGTCACACCCACGGACACAGGGCAGAGAGGGCTCTCACTCACAGGGCACAGAGACATCTCTCACTCACTCACTGGGCACAGAGACGGCTCTCACTCACTCACTGAGCACAGAGACATCTCACCGGGAACAGAGACGGCTCTCACTCACTGGGCAGTCTCAAGAAATGACGTGTTCTGCATACACTTGTGATGTGTGGTTTTTGTTTTCAGTTCCATGCACTTTTCCCTCCTGGAATTTTCCTTCCCTTAGTAATGATCACTGAGAACCACCCCTCTCGAGAACCACGCTGGTGGTTCCAGCGGCGGCCGCAGTGCCTCTGCTGATACGCACAGCCGTCGTTCAGAGGGCTTCTGACACACGGGGGCCGCCCGGATGCGCGGTGTCTGTGACCTCCAACCCTCATGCAAGCGAGCTGCTGTCACCCTCATGTAACAGGCGAGGGCGCTGCAGTTAGCAAGTTAGCAGTGGCCTCAGAGGCACAGGGTGTTCGGCTGTCAGGCCAGAGTACGCTGAAAGTGTGACTGCAGCCAAATACGCCTGTGTCTACCTGCCCTCATGTGCTAATACAAGTATGTATCTAGAGGCCAGCGAGTGGTGTAGTGGTCGCGGCACTGGACTTCCATATGGCCAACTACAGTTCAAGTCCCAGACCCGGCGACTCGAAATCACGCCAGGCATCTGTGCATGTGTGCTCAGAATCCCAGGAGGACAGTGGAGGAGAAGGGATTGTGGCGTGGCCATCCCCTTTGGGGGTTATTTCTCACTTTCCCTCTCACCATCTCTGTTTCTCTCTGGCTAGTGCACGCGGCTTATGGCAAAAACCTTAAAAGAAAACCATATCTACATGAATGAATCCATGGAGTAGCGAACACACAGGACACCCCTGATTTAAAAATTGTTATGACACCTGCTATCTGAAGGGATGGTCCAGCGGCTGTTCATCCCGACTCCTGCAGGGTCTCTAAACTCCGAGCATGGGGGGTGCAGGATCTACGTGGCTACAGTCTTCCACCGAGCCTCTGTGGAATACTAAGAGCCCGTTCTATAACCAGAGACCTGCACCCGAAGTGCGAGACCAGAGTGTCACGTCTTCTTTCCCAAATTCACTGAGCTCCAGTTCCCTTCGGGATTGGCGTCCAGTAGGCAAGGGTTCAGGGACATCCCACTTCCGGTCAGTTCAGGGAGGAGAGGGCAGGGCGCTTGTTTATGTAGCTTCTCTAGGACTTTATAGGGTCCAAATAAACCATTTAGTTCACATTTCTATTTGTGCCTCAAATTTAAGCCAATAATTGTTCTGTCTCATACAAAGGGTCTTCAAAAAGTTGGTGGAAAGTACAAAAAGATTGCGAAAAAAAACTACATTGACTTCAAAATATTTTTGCACAAAGTAAACTCCTATTTTCATTCTATTCTTGACAAACTTTATAGCGTTCTCTAATTGGTATCAACTCTTTTCTACTTATATTGGACAGCAAACTATGAAATAAATGGTGTAATGAGTTAAAAGATAAGAAAAAAAGTCACATTAAGTCTTTGGTGTAAATTTTACTATCTTTGAATGCTCAACTGCTTCCACTCAATTATTTTTATTATCGTCCACTGGGTTTAGGGTATTTTTTAGGAAGGAAAAGTGTTAACAGTTATACTTGTTGATATTATTTTGGCAGTGTAGCAGCTACTTGAGGATTTTCATTCACTGGGAGACATGCCAGGCTGTAACCGGGCCTCGCCACAGTGCCTCTAGAGGCCGTCTCCTCTCTGGGGATTCCATGTGCTCCCACACATGGTCCCTGAGGCTCCTACTGGGAAGCTCGCCTGGTCATATATGATTTGCAGAAGAAAGGTCCTCCACCTCTGGGAACAACATCTTTTTTTTTAGGTTTTTGCCATAGGGTGCATGTACTCACCAGACAGAGACAGAGAGATAGAGAGACAGAGAAAGGGAAAGTGAGAAATCACCCCCTGGGGGGATGGCCACACTGTAATCCCTTGTCCTCCATTCTTCTCTTGAGATTTCGGGTATGCACACACATATGCCTGGTGTGAGTTTCAAGCACCGAGTCTGGGACTTGAACCACAGTCGACCACGTGGAAGTCCAGCACCTCAGCCACCATGCCATCTGCTGGCCCAACAGCATCATCTTCGACAACGTTGCAGATGCGTTAAGGAGACACATGAGAGAGAAAACAATACTTGCATGACCAAATCAGCCAGACCTGGTGTTTGGGGAACGAGGTGTGGAAATAAGACACCCCCGCTGTGGGTGGAGTGTAGACCCACTCAGTCGCTGGCTCCACAGGGCAGAGCTTTTCCTTCGGAACGCGATTTAGGCAGTGAGCCCTGAGTATAGTCTAAACAAGCGGAAATGGAGAAACAGCGAAAGAGAAATCCCCGGGCACTCACAGCAGTTGAGCTCGTCCGATTTATCCACACAGTCGTGGTCCCCATCACACACCCACTCGAGCGCGATGCAGCGTCCATCCCCACAGCGGTGTTCCTTCGTGGGGTTGCAATCTGCGGAAGATGAGGTCCATGAGGACACAGAACAAGAGGACAAAAACCGAGAACCGTGCGGCCAGTCCCAGTGGAGACGGTCTGTCCCGTTGCACCAATGCCTTCAGTCTTGTTTCTGCACTGGGACTGGCACAATTGGAGTGCCCCACCCACCAGGTACACGCCCACCCACCACCACGCTGCAGGTGACATGCGTCTGCTTTGCAGAGGAGTGACAATGTACCCCGCTGTCACACGCCCCAGCATCCGTTCTCACCGCTGTCCTCTGTTCTCCTTAGTCTTTGTTTTCCATCCTTATGAAAAACTTGTGACCTAATGCTATGTGACGCCAGCCAGACTGAACGAGAGGCATTGTATGTCCCCACTCGATATACCCCGCATGTCTGGGCTCCAGGGAGAAACCGAAAGATTGGAAGGTACGCAAGCACTGAGAGCAACTGTGGATCCCAGAGACAGGGTGGGAGGAGGGCGGGAAACTGGGGGGAGGAATCAAGGGAGAAAGAAAAGGCAAAACATTAATGGGCACAGAAATGGAAGTTCTCTGCGGATGATGAAGTGTACAGTAGGGCCTTTGACTGGGCCGAGACCCAGCGAACTCATGCTGAGAAGACGCGTTCTGTGTGCTGAGCAGATGCACAGGGATTAAATGTAACAAGATCAGAAGGAAAAAAATCCTTGTGATTTCTACACCGACTCACATAAACAGAACCGTGATCTGTTTCAGTGTAGACAGTCGACCAGATGCCTTGCCCTGAGATGGTAAGACCTGAATAGAAACAGCCTTTTCAAAGATACATGTGGGGGCTAGCCGGCGGCACAGTGGTTAAGGCGGCCGGATCCCATACGGCTGACTGTGCAGTTTGAATCCTGGTGCCAGCAATTTGAAAAATACGTCAGGCACATGTGCGTGCATGCCCCAAATCCCAAAAGGACACTGGAGGAGAAGGGATTGCTGCACGGTCACCCCCTTGGGGAGGTGCTTTCTCAATTTCCTTCTCTTTCTTTCTCCTTCTGTCTTTGCCAAGTGTAGGCACCCCTTTAGCAAATATTTTAAAATAAAAATAAATAAATCGAGACCAGCAGTTGGCGTAATGGCTATATTGCTGGACTCCCATGTAGTCGACTGCAGTTCAAGTCCCAGACCCGGTGGCTTAAACTAATGCTGGGTGTGTGTGTGTGTGTGCGTGCCCAAGATCCCAAGAGGAAAATGGAGGAGAAGGAACTGCAGCATGGCCATCCCCCCTGGGGGGTGATTTCTTGCTTTCTGTCTCTGTCTCTCTCTGTTTTTCTGCTGAGTGCACATGCCCTATAGCAAAGACCTCTCCAAATAAATAAATAGATAATGTAAAAAGATGTACGTGAGCACCAGACTCCAGAGTAAGACAGAACCATGCCTTTCCACTAACCGTGCCACTGTCAGAAACAACGCTGGGAGCCCCGTGGATCCTAAAGGGTATTTTGGAGCAATGAGGTGAAGTGGATAGAAGAAAGAATGTATGTGCAGAGAAAGGGAGGAAGGTGCAAGAGGCAGGGCCCTGGGCAAGAGGGATCCCCAAGAGCCATCCACAGTCAGCTTATGAAAGGCGGGGGCCAGGGCAGGAAGGGCCTCGGGGAAGTACATTACTGCCTCTGGAAGAGTCGCCCTGTGAGTGTCCCACCATTGGGAGTGGAATTAGGCTGAGTGGCAAGAGTCTTCTTTCTCAAACAGTAACTATAACCCGGCCCTTCCCAATCACCAAGCTACACGCGCTCCCCACCCCACCACCTCCCTCCATCTTCCTCGTCTTCTCGTGTGTAAGAGAAATCGTTGGAGCAGGGGAGCCCTAAGTCTTCTTGCAGCTACAAATTCTAGACACATAATTATCATTTCTTCTCACTTTTTTTTGTCTCCAAACAACCGAAGAAGATAACCCCCATATTAAAGTTTCCTGTGGAACGGTCTGTGTGAATGCACATTTTTGAACAGTTTTACACAGACAGCGAGGGGAATTCAGATGGCACTCCTAGAAACAGCCAAGTTCCCCCACTCTGCTTCCTCGGACCGCATTCCTGACCCTTCCCCAATATGCCTCCCAGTCTTCTCGAACGCTCGCCCTGTCCCACACCCTCTGCCCGGTGTCTGTCCTCACCCCAGCTTTCTGTTCACACTGCAGTTTTCCTATATCGCAGACCACCTAAACATTCCAGAGCTAGTCACAAAGCCAGAAAGGTACACAAGCGAGGGGAATATGCTGCTTTGAATTCACGAGGTGTTCAGAATGAAACAGGACTCTTTCAACGTGAGGTTCATTCCTAAAAGACCAGGATACCAGCGTTTGTACTGGGAACAAATTCACCATCCCGACTCTGGGTTAGCCAGGGCACAGGCAGGCCACGGAGTGCTGTGGGGGAAGAGAGGGGGGCCTTGGTTACACGCGAGACAACCGGGCCCAGACGCTCTCTACAGAGTTTTACGTAAGAGCCCCAGATCGAAACGTGAGCCACGGACCCAGCCAGAAGGGCAAGAGAATGCTGAAAACAACGAGAACAAATATGAACACACGCACGACCTGTGCACCCCTCTACGCCCCACTTCCTGAGCGGGCTCTCACTGCCATGCTAATGCAGGAAATGCTACAGTGACACACGAGGCAGGGCTGAGATCGGCGGTCGAGCACACTTCTTCCTTCCAAAACATGCTTTAAAAAGTCAGCCTTTTCCTAACGTAACCTGCTCCTCGTGCTGCGAAGAACGGGCTGCAGTCCTCGGCTGTCAACTCTGTGGCTGCGAACAAGCCTCTGGGGCGACAGCGCTACTCACCGCAGTTTTGCTCGTCACTCAGGTCCCCACAGTCGTCGTAGCCGTCACACACGAGGCTGTGATTGAGGCACTTGCCCGTGTGGCAGTGGAACAGATTCTCACCGCAGTCTGCGAACAGAGAAGCCGTCAGAGCGGGGCAGGGGGTTACAGCAGCACTCAAATCGTTGGGTTTTTTGAGATGTTTGTTATAGGGTGCAAATACTCGCCAGAGAGATAGAGGGAGACACAGAGACAGAAAATGAGAAATCATCCCCCAGCGAGGATGGCCATGCCACAGTCCCCTCTCCTCCATATTCCTCTTGGGATTTCGGGCACTCACACACATGTGCCCAGCGTGAGTTTCAAGCCGCCAGGTCTGGGAATTGAACTGCAGTCTGCCACGTGGGAGTCCAGCACCTTAACCACCATGCCACCTGCTGGCTTACCATGGCACTTAATTGAACGAAAACTCACCAGGGGTAGGACACTTTATGGTGACCTGGTCCACACTAATGGCTTCACAGAGACCCAGTGATTGACGAAAACCACCTAAGGAATTACTGCAGAACCACGTCTGGAGTCTGGCTCCCAAGCCGAGCGCTTCAATCACTTCCTGAAAGTTTCTGTCTGACTTCCTTTGTATGGCCTGAAAGCTCCTTGATAGTTGAAGAAGAAAAGAGCCATTCTCAGTTCCTAACAAAGTCTGTGTTCATACAGAACTTCTGGCTTCAGGAGGGGTGAGTCGTTCTTCATCGAAATGTCCTCCTTAGAGTAAAAGCCCAAGCTCGTCACCGGGAAGCATAAACAATGGAGAAAGGAGGCCATCTAGGTTAAAAAGCTATTGCTTTACTGCACATAAGCATTCCTGTTACGTCAACTGAGTGCTCCATTAGGCGATCCTCACGTAATTGCTGTCCAAGGATTACGGAGGCAAGAACACAAGTGACAGAAAACCTCAGGCAGCTAACAGGTTAATGTGAGGTAAGGAACACGCAGGGAAATGGCTAATTTGTTTTTCTGTTCTTTTTTTAGGTTTTTGCATTAGGATGTGTGCACTTGCCAGAGAGAGACAGAGAGAAGGAAACTGAGAAATCACCCCCTGGGGGGATGGCCACGCTCCAGTCCTTTCTCCTCTCAGGGTCTCCGGCACCCAATGCACATCCGCCTGGTGTGATTTTCAGGTTGGTGGACCTGGGATTCAAACCATGGAATCAGCCTTGTGAGATCCGGCACCTTCACCACACACCATTGCTGGTCCAGCCTCTCAGGCTCAGTAAGAAGATCAGATCTCGCACTTGGGAAAGCCAGAATTCCCACCCTCGTTCTGCTGTGGGGTTTCCAGTGCATCAGCTCAGCCGTAGGGATCTGTGAGCTCAGCTCTAAAATCGCAGTGACATTCACTTCACCGCAGTCGGGAGAAGGCATGAATCAAGGGTGTAAGATACCCAGACAAAGTAACGGGGTAAGAACGCTCTTCTCCACGAACGGCGTGGAGGTGATTATCGAATACGCAAAAACTGAACTCTGATCTGCGCCTCAGACCAGACACAGCTGTCAACCCCACGTGAGTCACAGACGTGTCAGAGTGAAAAGTACGAAGCGTCTAGAAGAAAACACAGGGAAGATATCTTCGTGACTTTCTAGTTGGGGAAAAAAAAAATTTACATAAGACCTAAAGCGCGAGCCAAAAAGAAAAAGAGATGGAAAGAATTTCATTCAAGTGGAAATATTTGTGATTCAGAAATAGCGTTCAGAAAATGAAAAGCCAAGTCACAAGCTAGAATAAATTTTGCAAGTCATATATATATAGATAGATATAGATATATACATATATATACACATATATGTATTTGTGTGTGTATATATATGTATGTGTGTGTGTATATATATGTATGTGTGTGTGTATATAT
>NW_006159512.1:9531158-9535761 GCF_000334495.1 Tupaia belangeri chinensis
GTATATATATATATATATATATACACATATATATATTATATATGAAAAGATTTACATTCAGAGAATATGTAGACCTGGACATTCACACTAAGACAATAAACAATGCAATTACAGATAGTCAAAGGCTCTGTGAAGGGCCCACCAGGGACTAATAAATAGGCCCAGGAAATAAGCAGTACTCAGCTTTATTAGCCATTAACACAAAACAAACTAAAACCATAATAAGATACTATTCACGGCCCTACAATGGCCATTATCACTTTAAAAACACACGGTACCAAGCATCGGCAAGCACTCTGAGAAAGCGCAGTGCTCATTTATGACTGGAGGGGATATGCAACACTAATGCCATTTAGAAAAACAGTCCGGCAGCTTCCTAGGACCTGAACTCTAACCTCACCATCCATCTAATACATGAACTCCACTCCCGGGAATCCACCCAAGAGAAATGAAGTATGTATCCATACAAAGATTTAGATATGAATTTTCATTAGCAGCGTGGTTCATAGTAGTCAAAAACTGGAAAAACATCCCAAGTAGTGAATGGACAAATAAAATGTATTATACCCAGGCAACGGACAATATCTGGTTATTGAAAGGATTGAACTATTGATAGACGTGACCATCTTGGTGACCCTCAAAAATTTAGTACCAAATGAAAGAAACCACAAACATTACATGACCCATTCCTGGAATTCCCAGAAAAGGCACATTTGTAGAGACCAACATCAAGGCAGCGGTTACCAGCGCAAGTGGGGAGTGGCCGCAAGCCTGTAGGGGGGTGTGGGGGAGATGAAGGATTTCTGGAACTGGATTATGGTGACGGGTACACAATTCTGTAAATTTACTAAAGATCAGTAGGTGAAATGTGTAGTGTGCAAATTAGAGCTCAACAAAGTTGGGGAGATGTTTTAAATGAACTCATCCGCATGACCTTGAGTTTACTAGAAACTAGATTTGTGTTCTCCTTGCCCTTGGGAAGCACAGTACGGACAAGAATGGGTTGATCATGAAGCTGGGGAGAACTGGAGGAGAGCGCAGAACGAGGGAAGGGACGGGAAGGGACGGAAGCGGGGCACTTGGAAGTCGCCCCCTCGGCCGATGACAGCCAGGATCTAGTGGCCAATGGTCCCATCTCCTCAACTCCACTGGTCATGGTCCCTCGAGCGGGAGCCTGAAATGCATGTGTCTCATATATAGCGAAGGTAACGTTTGGTGTGACTAGCAGACTGATCCATGTGAAGGATATTTGATAATCAGTCGTCACCTAGTTTGGGGGATGAGACACAGGCTTCCACTAGGCCAAAGCCCTGCATTCCCTCGGAGCAGCCCAGTAGGAAGGTGGTTTGGCAGATTTTAAACCATATGAGTTCACTTCTTCTTAAGCAGTAAATTTCACTTTCACTCCCCCAATGGTAGGGCGATTGGAGGATCAAAAATTCCTTTCAGAATCTGAAATTAACCTGAAAACACACGGAAAATTTCCAAAGGTTTATGCCTCTTCTGTGAGGGCCACAGAGGACCTCTGATCAGTCCTACCTGCAACAGCTCACTGGGGGGGGCGTCCTCATTTATTAAGTTATCTCACACGTAGGGCGGACTCGGGCACTTCCTAAAGTTCTCATTACACCCAGGTGCAGGTGCAGCTCTCTGCCATCGTAACTCGGGGGTTAGAAGCCTTTTTCAGAAGTTAGAGTGTGATTAGTAAACACACAAGCCTTCACCCAGGAGGGGCGGAGGGCCCGCACAGCCAGAAACACACCGTGAACAGCAAAGACCGCAGCGCCTCTTTCATTGGAATATCTGTTCATTTGAACCAAAGAGAGATGTTGTCAGCTATATTTGGAGCCAACAAATCAAAATGTTCAGAAGTGGCTTGCTGCAATTTTCTTGCCCAATACAAACATAATTTGCATGACCTGAGGTGATGTTTTTCTAGACACAGTTCTTTTTTCCATAAGGAGAGCCTGATCCAAAATGTTTCTTCCGACGTGCTTACACGTTGATATGTATTTCAGTTTAGCATCTCATATATACACAATTAAATTTGGCCCTCAGAATTATGATTAAATTAAAGCAGAAAATCAATAAACAGAAAGCCTTGTGTTTGGGGTTTTTTTTCCCTATCAAGGTCTTCCTTCAATTTGCTCAGTCTCTGTGACTCTCTAAACATAAATACGCTGCCTCGACTCGAGACCCAAATGTGGGTGCTCAGCTCCCATCCTAATGCTGAAGACAGGAAGGGACGGGTCATTTCACCCACCCTCCCATCCTGGCAGCACCGGCGAGTTTAGATGGCCACCTGGTGCCAGTTCTGGCACCTGAGCCTTGAGAGACAGCCTGGATGTTGGACTCCCTGGGTTCTTTCTACTATTAATTCCTACCTCCCAAGGAGGGATTTCCTTTTATTTGAAAAACAAAAACAAACAAACAAAACCAAAACCATAAACAAAATCACATATATTTGCTTATATGTTGTCATTTTCAAGCCACTGGGTCTAGGATTCAAACCACAGTCGGCCATGTGGGAACCCTGCACCTTATCCACCACATCACCTGCCGGCTGAGGAGGACCTGCTAATGAGTGCTGTTGGCGGTGGAGACCGGGTGATGGCCACCGTGGGGACTGCTCTGTGCAGTGCAGGGTGCTCAGCGGCAGGTGCGCCACTCCCCACTGGGAGCCAGCAGTGCTCCCCCATCTGCCCAGCCGGTACAATCCACAGTGTCTCCACCACCGCAAATTGTGCCCCCCGAGAGTCGATGACCACTGCTCTACAGTAAGTGAAGGCACTTCAGAAGTAGAGAAGAACCAGAATTAAAGTACGCAAAAATTTTGAAATCCATGCAGTTTTCCCTAATATGCATTTTCCATCAGCTTTTTGAAGACCTCCCCACCCCCAAACATCACCCGAGTGCGAGGTCAAGCTTTACTCCCGTCATTTCCAGCCTACTCGCTCTCCACACAGCCCAGCGCCGAACCCTCTACGCCTGTTTCCACAACTGGACACGCTGCTTTTCTGTTTACACCAATCTCTTTGGGCTCTGTGACACTTGACACCTCCTGTGTGAGACTGCTCTAAAATACTATGCTTAGTGGTATATGTGTGTGTGTGTGTCTGTGTATATATACAATTTCCCTAACTAGAATAAAGGCCTCATGAAGAAACCATGTCTTTCATTAAAATTTTTTCTTAGAATTATTTTTGTATTTATTCTTCTCATTATCATTTTTAATTTGTTGTAGGGCAAGCATGCACCCCAGAGCGAGACAGAAAGTGAGAAAGCAAGCTGCCAGGTCTAGGACTTGAACAGCAGTCGGCCATGTTCCCACATGGCCTTAACCATCATGCCACCTGCTGGCCCCAGAGTCTTAAACGTCTCACTACGTACTATTACGAGATATCTAGAACATGCTTCCCGGGCGGCAGGCACGCGAGGGTATTCCAGGGTCTGACCCGGTGTAGTCAGATCGCCACGACACAGACGTGCATGTCGCCAACATCTGACGCTCCTGCCTTCAGCACAGGACGAGAGTTTTGAATGTTCATGGTCTGGCTGACATCCTTCCAGCCTTTACTTGCACCTCTGTCTTAGTAAATGGACGATAGTAAATACGACCGTGCTTGGCGACTTGGCGCTATCGCTTGGAACACCCGTTTGCATTCTGTGTTATCGAGGTTTCCTCCTCTCTAGCGCTGCTGCTTTCTCTGGCCAGCCACGGAGGGGCAGGCACAGCCTCCTGAACCGCGGACTGGGAGCCACGTGGCTGTCCCAGGTTCGGAGCCTGAGTGGGCCTGAAACCAAGTCCCTGACCATGGAGGCTGCGGGGGGGAGGGTCAGAGGATGACAGGGCCCTGTGAAAAGTCTTCCTTCCTCAATAAAAACAAAACACCAAAAGCGTGACATAGCTACTTTTTAAATTGTTCATATTTCCATGTTTCTATCTCCCCAACCACGTGTCACAAGTAACTCCCAAAGCACGTCACGGCATCCGAAAGAGTGGAGCCTTTTCCTGGCGCGTGAGGAATTAGAATATCAGTGCTCCCCAAATCTGGACTTGTGTGGGCCATGGCCAGTCACGGACAGCACAGGTAAGAGAAAACAGTACGAGATCTGGAACAAGCCCAGACCGGGTTCACGTCTAGCATGCCGAAGCCCCACAAACGCATTTGCACCCCCGCTCTGGCACTGTGTCAGTCCGAAGAGCACAGATAAAACTTTCTGTGCAAGTAATTAAGGCCTGCGGGTAACGTTCCCAGCACCCCTGATTCAGAAGTTCCCCAATGATAGGCCCCTTCCCTCCTTTCCTTCGAACATGACAGAAAGAAACGAGCCACTCCGTAAGCCGTACCCACGGCCTGATTTGGCCATGACTTACAACAGCAGGCGCGCCTAGCTAGGAGCCACCTCGGCATTGATCCACAGACGGACGGTGTCCTCGGGCAGGCCTCCCCTCCCTCTCCCTGCCAGGACCTTAGGAACTGGGCGATTTTTCTGCTCCTCGCTGAGACCCACAGCAACACTCCCCTCTGTCCTCCTGGGGGTCTGCGGGCTGTCGTCCTGCTCTGGTTTTCATCCAAGCTCTGTTCCGACTTACGCTCTT
>NW_006159512.1:9536427-9541404 GCF_000334495.1 Tupaia belangeri chinensis
TAGGGGCTGTATTCTCTCAGTGGACCAAATCCGGCTACTGTGAATGCTCATGAGGAAAGCCCACACCTGTCGTCCCTACACCCGCAGGTCCTGGGACACCGGCACGTCCCTTGCAGAATTCGCACCTCTGGTTCGGCTGCTGTAGAAGGGCCTCTCCCAATTCAACAACAACGCAGCAGCAAGTGTTCGCTCTGCTCCGAGGGTGAAGCGTGGCCCGTGAAGGAATGCAGGGTAGCCAGTGTGGGCCCGTCCCAGGGCAGAGGCACACAGACTTGACCAACACTGTCCTAGTTACAGGCCCTCTGGGAGCTAAGCACGCCTACTGCACGTCCATGAACTGGCTCTAACGCTACCGACCCATCTGCGTTTCCCTACTGTGGCCGTTTTAAAAGGTGTGTTTTGCTAAACCCGCAACCATGCTCCACCCTGTAAATATACATCTTCTGAAAACAGTCTTCATGGAAATTCGTGTGCCGGGGGTTTTTCCGAAGAGAGAATTCCGAGGTGGAAGAGACACACGTCTTCTGAAGCAGCACCCTGCAGCCAGGCGCGGACCTGAAGAGCCTCAGGAGGCCCCGTCGTGAGTGAGCGTGAGGAAGTGCAGGGGGAACGAAGGGCGGGGTTCGCAGAGGAAATGACTGAGGAAGTACCAGCTTACGCAAAATCAGCGCCTTTCATTCAACGGCAGGCTTCTCAGGGCCCTAGCTCTCCAGCCCTCGCTCTCGAACCCGTGCCGTGCCTCCCTAAGAGGTGGGTCTCTACCAAGAGGAGGTGCTTGGGCATTTTTTTAAGGCTCAGATGCTATGGAAGATGGGTTTGGAAAACACTGACCTGAAGTGTTACCACACTCTCTGCCTCTCAGGGGTGCTGGCAAAGGGGCGTGCTGCCGCTTCCAGTGGGGACGCTGGGCCTCCTGGCGACAGGCCAGAGGAGCTCTTGCTGAGGCCAGCAGTTGGCGCCCCATCATGTCTCCGCAGTTCTCCTGGGGGGAAAACTCAGCTCTTCCCATCCTAAACTCGGCTGACTCTATGGCCATTAAAAAGAAATTAGAGAGGCCAGCAGATGGTGTTGTGGTTTCGTTGCTGGACTCCCACATGGCTCACTGCAGTTTGAGCCCTGGACCCGGTGGCTTGAAACTCACACCAGGTGCATGTGCGTGCGTGCCCAAGATCCTGGGAGGAGGATGGAGGAGAAGGGATTGCAGTGTGGCCATCCCTCCTGGGGGTGATTTCTGACTTTCCCTCTCACTGTCTCTGTCTCTCTTTCTCTCCAGCAAGTGCATATGCCCTAAAACAAAAACTTCTAAAATAAAGCAATCAGAATACGATACCACACGGCTCGGTTTTGAATCCAGATCACGCAACATAATTCTCAAGGCCAGTTCCCCTCTACCTGGTACATAAGTACAAACAGCTTGAAATCTGATCCTCTGTGGAACAGACCACGGGGCAATTCAGTCAAAATGACAAATCGAATCCATGCAGAAGTACACTGAGGATATTTAAGACTGTGTGTCTACCAATCAGCGGGTTTAAAATAATTAGAGCCGTTGACGATCTCCAGGTTTACAGGAAGTATGAACAACTAAGAGGCTTTCTATCTGCTGCGTCATGAATGTGTAAGATCGTTGGGGGGCAGCCCCAGTCTGTGGTTGAAAAAGCCAAATCCCACATAGGCAACCACGTGGCTCACATCCCAGCCCCATCAGCTTTGAAAACCAGCCAGAAACATGTGCATGCATGCCCCAAATCCCCCCAGGATGGAGAAGTGGAGGAGAAAGGATTTACCGCATGACCACACCATGGGGAGAGGGGTCTTCTCTCTCTCTCTGTCTCTTATAAGCAAAAGTGCCTCTGGAAATTAAAAGAACAAGAAGAAGGACTAGGGTGAAAATTTTTCCTATTAAAAACGTCTCTTTTTGGTAATGGCTATGCCACTGGACTCCCATCTAGTCAACTGCGGTTCGAGTCCTGGACCCAGTGGCTTCAACTCACACCAGGCGCATGTGCGTGTATGCCCAGGATCCCAAGAGGAGAATGGAGGAGAAGGGATTGTGGTGTGGCCATCCCCCCTGGAGGCTGATTTCTCACTTTCTGTCTCTCTGTCTTCCTGGCGAGCACACGCACCCTATAGCAAAAACCTCTCAAAAAAAAAAAATGTTCCTTTTTAAAAGCATTGACTCATAAAGGTTTAAAAGCAAAAATCCTCATCCAAACGAAATAAACCAAAGGCCTTCTCCCAGGTCTAAGATATGCTATGCCGAAACACTTCGGTCATGGACCTGCCCCTACCCAGCGCCCAGCTGGTGCGCGCCTAATGACCCCAGCCTTTGAGTGCTGTGCAAACACACTGCAGGTTCCCTGGGGAAGACAGACGCCAAGCACAGTGGCCCGCCTGGAAAGGCGAACGCCCCAGAGCAGGCCACACGGAGGCTGGTGTCAGCTGACCGTGGGCAGTTTGGGTTTGAGGCCCCGATGCGGCCCTGCCGCCCGACCCCGGACACGGAGGCTGGTGTCAGCTTGACAGTGGGCGGTTTGGGTTTGAAAACCCGCCGTCCAGCAGCCACAGGGAGGCTGGTGTCAGCCTATGGGCGGTTTGGGTGGAGCCCCGCCTGCCGCCCGCCCGCCTGCCACCTACCGCAGAGCGCCTCGTCACTCCAGTCGTCGCAGTCGTTGTGGCCGTTACACTGCAGCTTCCTGGGGATGCAGATCCCGCTGGCACAGAGAAAGCTCTCGCCCCCTCCGCAGAGCACTGGAAAAAGGCCAGAAAAGCCACATCAGAACTTGAAAATTAGTATTACTTAGGTTTTCACTATAGGACGCGTGCACTCACTGGAAAGAGCGAGGGAAAGGAAGAAGTCACCCCACGCCACAATCCTCCTCCATCCTCTTCTTGGGATTCTTGGCACCCACGCACCTACGCCCAGCGTGAGTTTCCAGCCGCCGGATCTGGGACTCGAACTGTGGTTGGCCATGTGAGAATCTACCTTCACCACTGTGCCCCCTGCTGGCTCCCCATGTCAGAATATTTTAAAAAATTTTTTTGACTTCACCTAAAATCAGGTGATGTAAATAAACAGTGAAAAACTCCCTTGCTATGCGGCAGGTGCGTTCCCAAATCCCCTCAGTTTCCGTGTCACGGCTTGTCCTGGACAGAACGTCACCCGACCCTCCCTGGACCGATAGGAAGAGCGCTGGCCCAGGAAAGCTTGCTGCGGCTGGCCGGGCGAGGCGCCCGGTTCCGTGCACAGAGCAGCCTCGGTGGTCGCACAGCTCACCGGGCGGGGGTTCTTTACGAGAGCGTTTTTCTTCATAATTAAACACTGGGCAACGGCCGTGGGGCACAGCAGGGAGACCAGCCTCTCTGCCAGGCTGAGCCACCCGCGGGGGTGCCAGCTCCTGTGGGGGTCTCTCTGACCCCAGGTGCTCTCGCGCCCATGGTCCGGGCTGGCCGAGGTGGGGGCGGATCGCTGCGCCAAGACCCTGCTGACTCTCATGTCTCTGTCCCTCCCTCAGGGGAGAAATAAATTCCAACGTGAGGTGCTACCAAGGAAATAAACGTAAAGAAGGCGCTGTCCGGAAGCTGCTCTGCACGGCCCGGGGAGGCTACGCCAGAGCCAGCTGCCCTGCAGGCGCTCCAGTACCAGCATCGCGACCTCGGCCGGGGTCTGAAACACACGGACTTGCCTGGATAAAAATGCCCCAAGACGTCGGGGCCTACTGTGGCAGAAGAGATGTGAGCTGACGTGAGCTAACGTGAGCTAGTGCTGTTTTCTCTTTTTCCTTCTCATAGTTACTTTTCTTTAAATTTTGGGTGTTAGGTTCCCTTTTCTTTTCAAAATATAAGAAACAGTCAATTGTCTCAAAAACACAGAGAACAATAAATTTAAAAATAAAAAAAACTGGAAACATTATTTAGGGAAATAAAAATTAAATTAAATTAAGAAAGAAAAAAAAAACCTGGAAACAGGGGCCAGCAGGTGGCATGGTGGTTAAGGGAGCTGAATTTCAGCATGGCTAACCACTGTTTGAGTCCCAGACCAGGTGACTTGCTTTCTCTCTTTCCCCCTCTCTCTCTGTCTCTCCCTGGGCAAATTAAAATAATAACAACAATAAATAAAATTAAGTAAAAAAAATGTTAAAAATACTGGAAACATTCTTTAAGGAAGATCATTAATAATAGGATAAATCAGTTCAACCAAGTGGGCGTTAAAATAAACGTTTGGTAACATGGGGCAGAGGTGAGCAGCGAGGCAGCTATCTGTGAGGTCGGTCCCCATGGGAAGGTTCAAGGGTCACATGTGGAGACCTCCCCAAACACACAAGCACATGTGTGCCCATGATCAGGGCTGGCTGGATCTGACCCTGGGGGTGGGCAGCAATGAGAGGACCCTGTGAAGGTTTCTATGTCTCTATCTATCTATCACTCTCTGTCTCTCAATTTCTATTGCTCTTTATCTCTATCTTTCTATATCTCAATCTCTATTTCTATCTCTCAATCTCTATCTTGCAATATCTATCTCTCTACCCCTATCTCTCTATCTCTATCTCTACCACTCTGTCTCTCTATCTTTATCTCTCAATCTCTATCTCTCTATCCCTATCTCTCTACCTCTATCTCTGTATATCACTCTATCTCTCAATCTCTATCTCTCTGTCACTATCTCCATCTCTCAGCCTCTCTCTAGATCTCTATCTCTCGATCTCTATCTCTCTCTAGATCTCTCTCTATCCCTATCTCTATCTCTCTCTCTGTCTCTCACTAGCTACATATATATCTGCTGTGAACTATGTGTTGTTCGTGGAAGTAAGAACTCACAAACGTTACAAAACACCTGCACGGGGGACCCGCGCCGAGCGAGGCGGCGGCGGGCGGAGGGGCCCTGCGCCAGCCCACCCGGGCCCAGCTGCGGGCCCCCGCCACCCCCAGGGCCCGCGCCGAGCGGGGGGGCGGCAGGGGGGGGGGCCTGCCCCCCGG
>NW_006159512.1:9542350-9563844 GCF_000334495.1 Tupaia belangeri chinensis
GCAAAACAAAAGGCAAGGTATGCAGGACGTAAGAATTGGAAAATTATTTGCTGAGAACATGTATGTGGATGTGCTTGATTGAGCCAATGCACAGTGTATTTTGGATGGAAAATTCATTTGTGTGTTGTGATGGTGTCAAGTGAATTAATAAAAAAAATAAAAACACCTGCACGTGCCTGCCGATGTGCATGAAATGTCCTCTGAATATGCATGACCCTTGAGTCCCAGTCGTATTTCTGGACTTCACACAAGGAAAGCATTGTGAATATCTGCAAGTTTTATTTTTAAGGCTATTCGTACCATCACTGTCTACACTGAGAAAACTGCAGTGACAACTGTGCGTTAGGAGAACTAGTCAGTACATGTTGCTACTTCTACAGCAAGGGACCCCCATGGCCACTGGGAGTAACTCCCTGGGGCTAAGTTCAAGACACTTGAAACTGAAAGTCACCCACCGGTTCTAAAATCACACTACCATTTGGCATGGGAAATGCATAGCCTCATTCCTGGAGTTAGGATTAAAGATGATCTTTGTTTTCTTTATCATGTCTTATCCTGCATCACGCAAATGTTCTTGTAATGATGGTGTCTTAGTTGTTATTTTTTAGAGAGATTTTTTGCTATAGGGCACATAGGCTTGCCAGAGAGACAGAGAGACAGAAAGAGAGAAATCACCCCCTAAAGGGGATGGCCACACTGCAATCCCTTCTCTTCTTGGGATTTTGGGCATGCAGGCACATGTACCTGGTATGGGTTTTAAGACACCGGGTTCAGGACTTGAACCATGGTTGACTACGTAGGAGTCCAGCAATGTCACCATTATGCCATCTGTTGGTCCCAGATGTTTTCGTTTTTTAATAACAACAAAAAAAAAACCCTAATCTTTTTATGAGCTTGCTTCAGAATATGAGTAAACATAACCTCTGAAAACCAGCCTCTCTCACGAAGCCAGTGTGAGTCGAGCAGCTGTGTGGAAGTTCAAAGGTCATGGTCACCACGCCTGACAGTGACACCATGTCACTCACCTTCCTGCCCTACTCCTGGGGCCCAGCAGAGGGGTGGCACTCTTAGTTAATACTAATCCATTCCAGAGGCTCTTAATTAATACTTTATAGAGAAAAGTCACCTAACTCTCCAACGGGCACTATTTTCTGCAAAGCAAAGAAAAACATGCAACGAGCGAGTTCATCTGTAATGGCCCCAAGGACATCGGGCCGACGGCTGATGTGCTAGGCTCTTCATGACTGCTACTCACTGTGCAGCATTGTAAGATCTTCGACACCAGCAACAAACGCGGTTTCCCAATGTATCTCTCAATTTCACTATCGTACAAAATTCGTCTACGCATTTCAACTGCAGGAGAGGAGCCTGGCCAGGGCGCTGGCGGCCTGAGCGCAGAGAACCGGGGGCGGCCTTCCGACACCCGCAGAAACCAGGTACACGCAAAAATCGGGTCCATGCGGTGTTCTCTGGCGCTGAGAGGAGACTGAGGGAGTGTGTGTCCTACAGGAAGGCAGGCTATTCCAGCGCCGAGTGCAAACAGCTCTGCCTTCAGCAGCTTCGACGCCTCCCAGAATCACAGCCTTCCCCACCGCCAGCTCCGATGCGCCCAGGAAATGCAGCTGGGAGCCGCACCCCACAGCTCCTAACGTGTCTTTAAGGCCCCCTATCCCTGGCCCCACTGAGGCCATTTCTCTGGAATCTGGGTCAGTTTACCGCCCGACCCTCCTGCCTCGTTGGGATGACTGACGTCGTGGCCTGGCCAGTCACAAACTGCCTGCTCTCTGTGCTCGCTGCTCTGGCAGTGCGGCTGTCCTTGGCGTGGGACATTGTCCCTTGTGTCGTAGTTTCATACGTCACCATTACGTTCGCGAAGTTAGAATAACCTCTGTGCAATCTCTGAGGTCTTCTTCACCTGCATCCTGAATTTCCACGTTATCTGTACAGAACCGTTTGATTAACGAAGTGCTTCCAACACGCTTATTTAGAATGTACCCAGCTGCTACTGACTCCACTCTATGGGCAGCAGGTCTGAGCGAAATTTTACAAGTGTCTTCACTTCCTCTCTAGACAAAAGACACGTATCTGTCCTCCAGGCAAAGGGCCCAGAAGAGAAGGTCCCCCATGTCAGCTATAAATGTTATGGGAGCACTCTGAGAGAGCATCTAACACGTTTCTGTGAAGAATTCTTGGGACCAGCAGTTGGTGTAATGGCTATGTCACTGGACTCCCATGTGACATAAGCCACCCGGTTCGTAGTCCCGGACCCGGTGGCTTAAATTCACACTGGGTGCATGTGTGTGCGTGCCCAAGATCCCGAGAGGAGAATGGAGGAGAAAGGATTGTGGTGTGGTCATCCCCCCTGGGAGGTGATTTCTTGCTTTCTGTCTCTCTGTCTCTCTGTCTTTCTGGCGAGCACACGCTCTCTAAAGTGAATTTAAAAAGTTTATTTTATTTTAATTTTATTTATTTAATTTTATTTTATTTCTTAAAGGAATAATTTTTTTTAATTTTATTAAAAAAAGAGTTTAAGTCATAAATCCACTGCCTTATAACACCACCACCCAATGGCGTTGAGGATCAGCCTTAAGATGGCAAAGGAGGTTCTCTGAGGAGCCACGCTGAACCGAGCTCGAGAACACCTCCACCCGCATGCCCTGCAGTGCAGGGGAGCGTGCTGTGCTTTAGATCAAGTACAACACCTGACCAGTGGGAGTCACTCGTGCCCTGAGAATGTGTTACGGAGTGTCTGCTGTGTGCTGAGCACTAGTCTAGCCTCTCCCCGAGAACACACTCCCCTCCCCTTCATACACCATTGGCCGCCATGTGAGGAAGACACGTTTACCAACACGCCCACCACCCAGGCCGTCTGCAAGTGTGCGAGGCGGTCCACACTGCTGCGGAGGGCCACGATGCTGGTCCGCGTGTCTAGATGAGGGGACAGTACGCAGCATCCGGACCTCAGGGTGTCATTGATCCTGAAGAGTACCATCTGAAGATCGGGTCAGCGTTCTTGCTTCTGGCAGCGTTGCTGCAGTGACAATCCATACACCGAAACTGCCTGAGAGCTTTCTCCCGTCACTTCCAGCCCCTCAGCTCCATCAATTACAGACAGCTCTACACGAGCAAACGCTTTCACTGCTGTGGCTGTGAGCGCGAGAATCTCCTCCAGAAATCACGCCCACCGCGGTGTGGACGATGCCCCCCTTAGCCCCATCTTCGCGCCTTTGCTTAAAGCCCGAAGCTCAGCTCAACCCGCCTCTGAGGAACAGCCCACCTGGCTGAGCGCATCACCCCGGGGCTGCCCCAGGAGCCTGTCACTGGTCCCCACACACTGCCTGGAGGTGAGGATGCGTCATCCCAGGGCTGCCCCAGGAGCCTGTCACTGGCCCCCACACGCTGCCCAGAGATGAGGACGTGTCATCCCAGGGCTGCACCAGGAGCCTGTCACTGGCCCCAACATGCTGCCCGGAGGTGAGGACACGCCACCCCGAGGCTGCACCAGGAACCTGTCACTGGCCCCCACACGCTGCCTGGAGGTGAGGACGCGTCAACCCTGGCCTAAACCAGGAACCTGTCACTGGCCCCACATGCTGCCCGGAGGTGAGGACACGCAGGCCACTCGCTCCCAGCTCTTACAGGATTCTCTGACTAGATGACAAAGGAGTGGGACCTCCCAGGAGCTGACCCGAGAACTGTCACGGAGGACATCGTATTTCTGGGCACAATAAAGGACTGTGGTGAAAACAGGAGGCGAGAGGAGGGAGAGACCCAGCTCCAGGCCCGCGTCCAGCGTTTCTATCCTGGCCCAGTGAAACGGCGAGGCCAAGCCCTGCCTGGCAGGTTCTCAATCCGCTTAGGGCAGAAAGAGAAGGAAAAGAGTAACATGCAGAAAGTCGAGCTTTATAGAGACTGCTGGGGACAAACTGCCAGGGACCGGTCTAGAGAAGCTTCTAGAAAGCGCTGTACACCATTCAGGATTTAAGAAAGAAGGAAGACATGGAGGAAGGAAGTGGGAGAAAGGGAGGGAAGGGTTAGGGAGGGCGGAAGAGGAGGAGGGAGAAAGGGGAGATTTCCACACAGGGGCCGTCTGCTGTTAGTCACGTCCTGCAGAGAAGGACAGTGACATGGCTTCACATTTCTGAAACCTGGACAACTTTAAAACTGCATGCACACAGTTGTAAATGTGTCTGCCCTTGTCATGAGCCAGGCAGACATTTCTAAATTCAAGGGCGATGACTCATTTAGTTGTTTTTCTTTTTTATTGGGGGGTGTTACTTTCTGGACTTGCTTTAGAAAATAAATACCATCTAGAAAAGTAGTTAGCATTTAACTGTATTTGAAAATATGTTTGAGATTTTTCTCCAAAGACAAGCCTCAAGTGACATTTTGTCATTATTTAGTGAGTCATAAGAAATGCTAATCAGGGAATGGCATGTAAACTACCTTTGACAAGTTTCAAACAAAGGTAGGAGGTTTTTGTTTTTGTTTTTAGAGAGATGTTTGCTATAGGGCACGTGGGAGCTTGCCAGAGAGACAAAAGGCGAGAAATCATCCCTCAAGGGGGATGGCCACGCTGCAAGGCCTTCTTCTCCATTCTCATCTTGGGATTTGGGGCAGGCACACACATGCACCCGATGTGAGTTTCAAGCCACAGGTCTGGGACTCAAAGGCAGTCAACTCTGAGAGAGTCCAGCAACGTATCCAATGCACCGTCTACCGGTCCCAGGAAATCTACGGGAGGAGAGAGCTCTATATGACTCAGAAAGGAGATACCAGTGTATGCGTGTGTGGTGGTACCCGCATTACACACGTAACGTTTTCCAGACCCATATTCTACACGTAACTCAGCCACCACATCTGGGCAAAGATTTCAGAGAAGTATTACCAAAGAGACAGTTTAAGGGTGTTTTTCTCATTTATTGGGCTATGAAAATCGGACTGATTTCATTTTAACAATTTAAGTTTGCGAATGTCATTTTCAACACTAACCAAATCTATTTTTAGTCCCAGTTTCATTTATTTGAGTTCATTTTATGTACTAGTTACCTAAACGCAAAAATATTGGATCATCAGAAAGTCATGCTGTATTTTTCTTTGTTTTTCTAAGCAAAAATGGGTCATGACTTTTTTTTTTAATATTTATTTATTTCCATTTGTTGTTATTGTCATTTTTAAATTTTGACCAGAGAGAATCAGAGAGAGAGAGAGAAAGGGAAACTGAGAAAGCAAGCCTCCAGGTCCAGGACTCGAACCCGCAGTTGGCCACATGGGAATCCAGCGCTCTTAACCGTCACGCCACCTGCCGGCCCCAGGGTCATGACTTTTCTGACAACCCAATAAGTTATCTACGACTTTGCAATACTGTATGGGCTGAGAACCAGAAATAGGATTACCGTGAAAAGAACTTTGAAAAATACCTTTCAAAAGCTGATTACAATTCTACCCTATGAATACAAATTGACTTCCAAGGCTCTGAAGATTGCAATGTCTTTTCCATCAACTGTCTAATGTTGATTACTGTAACTTACAAATATTCCAAAGCATTCTCTCTCTCTCTCTCTTGTTTTGAGATGTTTTTGCCTTAAAGTGAGTGTGCTTGCCACAGAGAGGCAGAGACAGTGAGAGGGAAAGTGAGAAATCACCCTCCAGTGAGCATGGCCACCACAATCCCTTCTCCATTCTCCTCCCGGGATCTTGGGCACACACACACACACACGCCTGTTGTGAGTTTCAAGCCACCAGCTCCAGGATTTGAACCGGTATTGGCCATGTGGGAGTCCAATAACATACTGCTACACCATCTGCTGGCATCAGCATTGTCATTCTTAAAAACCCACTGACTTTCATGATACTGGTACGATAGACCCCACCTGTCTTCCAGAGTGGATGGCCAGCGGTTGATGGCAAGACGTTGAAGCCCTCGGTCAGAGCCCTGTGGCCTCCTGGCACTCTCTCCTTTCCTGACCAGACAAACCCTCTCCCTTGCTCCCACACGTTGGCCCACTGTGGCAGCACACAGTTGCCGGGCCAAGGCACGGCTGAAAAAGCTTGTTACTTCCGACTGTCTTACCCTGCAGCTTAAACCACCCGAAACAATCAGGTTACTTCTAAATGGTTCCATTCTTAACACTATCATAATTAAAAGAAAAAAGTTCATAGTGAGGAAACTATTAATAGTTCATAAACGTTCCTACCTACTGGATCTACAGACAAGAAAATAATCACCCAGGGCCAGCAGGTGGCACAGTGATTAAGGCATTGGGCACCCATGTGGTCAACCATGGTTCGAGTCCTGGACCCGACAACTGGAAACTCACGCTGGGCTTGTGTGTGTGTATGTGTGCCCTCCCAAGAGGAGAATGGAGGAGAAGGAACTGCCCCCTCGGGGGGTGATTTCTCACTTTCTGTCTCTCTCTGTCTCTCTGGCGAGCACGCATGTCCTAGAGCAAAAATCTCTAGAAAAAAAAAAAAAAGACAAAAATCACTCATAGTGAAATCACTCTCGGAGATACCAAAATAAAAGTAATTGTGTAAAACACTGAGAGACTACAGACTCGGATTTCAATTGAGCTATCTGTGGTTCTCTGGGCAAATGACTGATCGTTTCTGAGCGTCGGCCTCCTCGTCTGCATCCCACCTACTTTGGGACCATCTACTCGTCAGTAGCGGACACACAGCCACCGGCCCAGACGCGGTCAGGCCCACAGTGGACACACAGCCGCCGGCCCAGACGCGGTCAGGCCCAGTGTTCTGTGACTAGGGCTGGGAAAGGCAAGGTCACCTGGGTAGCACGGCCAGCCCCAAGGGTTGCCATACACCATGTGCTAAAGGGTTAACCTGCAAGTAACTCGAGGTCCCGACCCCGGGACCCTGCGCTGCCTCCTGAGACCTGGAAGCTGGGGTAACTGGGCTCTTAGAAACCACCAGGCAACTGGAGAGGCCGACACGCGTGGGAACCAGCGTCACCGCACGGACAGCATTCCCGACCTCTCTGGCTCTTCGGCAGAAAGGGAGTCAATTGCTCCAGGAGAGCTGACTGTCACTGTCTGATCGTTGGTGCCCGAGACTGGGGGCGCGCGGAGGCCCCCGGTTCTCTCTCTCACGCTCCCTCCACTTCCCTGCTACTCCTGCCCTTCGCCACAGCTACACAGCCTGTCCTGTATCCCGGTTACCGGGTCTCTGTAACAACGCCACACAGAATAAACCTTCCCCAAACTAAATGTAAGCACAATTTAATTAACTCGCATTCCAGAGTCCCAGCTGCCAACTCGCTAAGCCCAGAAGATTGGAAACACAGCACCCAGGGCTGAGGAGGCGGGAAGGAAAATGCAAGACCTGCTAACTAACGTCCCCTGTGAACAATGTCCAGCAATCCGCTGGGGGGTGTGGGAGGTGCGGGTGAGCACAAGACAACGGGGAGGGGGTGGGGTGGGGTGAGAGGTCAAGAGCGGCTGAAGTGTCCACAAAGGCATCTGGGGACTAGAACTATCTAGCAAATCGTCCAGCATGGAGTCAGCCCGGAGGAGGGGAGAATGCTCTGCTTAGGCCCAAAAGCAGGAACATGGAGCAGACACGGAGCCACACACCCGGCTCCGGACCTACACCCTTCAGGCCAAGTCAATCTGTGGCAGTCCCTGGCGGCCTGGTGGCCTGGTGGAGGGGGCACGTCCCAGCTCGGCACGGGGTGAGGCTGCTGGGAAAAGCCCATTTCCCCTACCCAGGGGACACGTGCAGTTCCCTTGTGGTATCACCAGATGGCAGCCACGCTCAGCTCAGGCCCCGCGAGGCACAGGCAAGAAGAACTCATCCACACTCTCACAGGTGAGAGGCTGGAGGCCGAGAACTCCCGGGGGAGACGTCTTTCCCGAAGGGCACACCTGGCCTGTGTCTGTAACCGAGTGCATGGGAAACCTGACGTCTGTCAGTCATTCCGCACAGACACGGGAGTTCCCACGGCCGAGGCCGGCTCAGGTCTCAGGTCTTCCGCAGAACTCTTTTGGTTGCAATTATTTTCTCTCAATCATTCGTCTTTCAAGTTCCACTCACTTGGGAACCAGCAGGTGGCACAGTGGCTGAGGCGTTGGACCCCTACATGGTCAACCGCAGCTTGAGTCCTGGACCTAGTAGCTTGAATCTCGTGCCAGGCACACAGACATGCGTGCCCAAAATCCGAGAGGAGAATAGAGGAGGAGGGACTGTGGTGTGGCCTTGCTCCTGGGGTTGATTTTTCTCACTTTCTCTCTCTCTCTCTGGTGAGCACACATGTCCTATAGCAAATTAAATAGTAATAACCAATAAAAGCAACTAAATAATTCTTAATATTGTAAGGTAAAATCACATTTAAGAATTATCCGCATGTGGGAACCAGCAGTTAGCGTAATGGCTATGTCGCTGGACTCCCACGTAGTCGACCGTGGTTCGCGTCCCGGACCCGGTGGCTTAAAACTCACGCCGGGCGCGTGTGCGTACGTGCCCAAGATCCCGAGAGGAGAATGGAGGAGAAGGGATTGCGGCGTGACCACCCCCCCGGGGGGTGATTTCTCGCTTTCTGTCTCTATGTCTCTCTCTGTCTGTCTGGTGAGTGCACGCGCCCTATAGCGAAAAAACCTCTCCAAAAAAAAAAAAATTATCCGCATTTTACCTACCAACACAAAGTATAAAGCTTCATGGGCCACGATTAGAAAACACACTGCGTTCTTCGAACATTTATTTCAAAACTGATGTTCATATTCTCACAGTAACCGATAACTTCAGAAATCCAGTTTTCACTGAGCCAGTTTTGTTCCAGGTGACTTTTACACACTGGCCATTGTAATTTGTAGCTAATGTGATTTTTGTGAACTCTAAATACGTTTTTGGGCAGGTGATCACATTACCGGATAATCTCAATACAAATCCCTGTTGGAATTTCTCACGGTGGCACCCAGGTGAAATGACACTCTTGACGGCTCTAGAACTAACTTGCTCCCCTCTAAGAGCCTTCAAGAAAAATGCCGATTTTTCTCAGTAAGAATCCTCCCAAGAAACGTCCATGGCCGCCTCTCTGGGCTGTTCACAGGTAGACAGCACAGGAAGCCCAGTTCTTCGTCAAGTTGGACTTGATTGAAAGGGGGCCTGGAGGGTCTCCCCGCCTGAAATACTTCCCAGCTGAAATTCCTCCCTTTGTGTTTTACTCACTTAAGTCAAAAGTTCTCAATTAAAAGGCCATTCCCGGGAACCAGCAGTTGGCATAATGGCTATGTCGCTGGACTCCCATGTAGTTGACCGCGGTTCGCGTCCCAGACCCGGTGGCTTAAAACTCACGCCAGGTGCGTGTGCGTGCGTGCCCAAGATCCCGAGAGGAGAATGGAGGAGAAGGGATTGTGGTGTGGCCATCCCCCCTGGGGGGTGATTTCTCGCTTTCTGCCTCTATGTCTCTCTCTGTCTGTCTGGCGAGCGCACGTGCCCTACAGTGAAAATCTCTCCAAAAAAAGAAAAAACAAGGCCATTCCCTAGGACTCCTCAGGCTTTTAACCAAGCGAGGTCTCCAGCTCTCTGTGGAAAGCAGGGCCCGGAGTACCACAGAGCTGCAGGGCCAGGCAGAGACCTGACCAGACAAAGCCTCTCTAGACATCGACACCATGGGAGGCGGCACTTAGTAAACTGTCTTCTTAACTTTTTCAAAAAACAGTATTATACAATTAGTATGAAGAAACAGGAAACGGTGACAGCTGAGGAACAAGGCCCTGGAGGGAACATGCCAGAGTGATTGTTCTAGAGGGTCAGCGAGAGGCCAGCGGGGCTGGAGAAGGGGGAGCAGCAGACTACGGAAGTAAGGGTGGGGGTCCTTTGCCACGTCCCACCAGGGGGACAAGCAGATGGCATAATGGTTACATCGCTGGACTCCCACATAGTCGACCGCAGTTCAAGTCCTGGATCCAGTGGCTTAAAACTCATGCTGGGTGCATGTGTGTGCGTGCCCAAGATCCCGAGAGGAGAATGGAGAAGGGATTGCAGCGTGGCCATCCCCCCTGGGGGGTAATTTCTTGCTTTCTGTCTCTCTCTCTTTGTCTTTCCAGCAAGTCCACACACCCTACAGCAAAAATCTCTCTCAAAAAAAAAAAAAAAGACATCCATGCTTCTTCTTTTTCCCCTTTGGATTTTGCCAAAGGGCACGTGCTCACTGGACAGAGGCAGGGAGAGGGAAAGAGAAATCAGTCCCCAGAGGAGATGGCCATGCCACAATCCCTTCTCCATTCTCTTGAAATTTGAGACATGTTTCTAGCATGTTTTTCAAGCCGCCAGGTCTAGGACTCGAACTGTGGTCCACCTTGTGGGAGTCTGGCACCCTAACCACCACACCTCCTGCCATGACTCTGTAAACCTAATACTTACCTAGTGCTTTTTATCTACAGCCCACGTCCTCTTCCCTTAGAACAATGGTGACGACCTTATTATCAGAAGATGAAACCAGGGCTTAGGGAACTATCTCCCCCCACCGCCCCCCAAAGAGAGCTGTAGCTTAAGCATCCTTAATCCAAAAATCTGAAATCCAAAGTTCCCCAAAATCTCAAATTTTTGAGTGCCAACATGATGCTACAAGTGGAAAATGCTATGCCTGACCTCATGTGACAAGTCACCATCATGAGGCTGCAGAACAGAACACGGCAAAATTACTGTCAAAAGTATATATGAAGCAGGACCAGCGGTTAGCGTAATGGCTATGTCGCTGGACTCCCATATAGTCGACCGCAGTTCACGTCCCGGACCCGGTGGCTTAAAACTCACACTGGGCACGTGTGCGTGCATGCCCAAGATCCCGAGAGGAGAATGAAGGAGAAGGGATTGCAGCATGGCCATCCCCCCTGGGGGGTGATTTCTCTCTTTCTGTCTCTCTGTCTCTCTCTGTCTGGCAAGCGCACGTGCCCTATAGCAAAAACCTCTCCAAAAAAAAAAAGTGAAGCAAATGAACTTCATGTTTAGACTCTGGTTCCTTCTTGGGTTTTTTTTGGAGAGGTTTTTCGCTATAGGGCGCGTGCGCTCGTCAGACAGACAGAGAGAGACATTAGAGACAGAAAGCGAGAAATCACCCCCCAGGGGGGATGGCCATGCTGCAATCCCTTCTCCTCCATTCTCCTCTCGGGATCTTGGACACGCACGCACACACGCCTGGCGTGAGTTTGAAGCTACCGGGTCCGGGACGCGAACCGCGGTCGACTACGTGAGAGTCCAGCAACATAGCCATTACGCTAACTGCTGGTTCCCTAGACTCTGGTTCCTTCTTCAGGAAATCTCATTGCCCGGTGCAAATATTCCAAAATCGAAAAATTTTCAAAATCCAAAGTATTTCTGCTTCCTAGCATTTTGGATAAAGGATACTCAACCAGTAACAGGTAATGCTACTACTAGCGAGGGTCTAAGCAATTTGACTCCAGGCTCCGTGCTTTCACCGGGAGATAGGAAACTGACTCCCACAGTCCTCGTCTCGCTGGGCGACACCCGGGTGTGCATGAGGCTCTATCCCAGAGGCCGCCCACATGCCTTGGCTCGGGGCCCCTCTCTTCTCCCTCAGGACAGCAACACGGGGCTCTCTGGCCTTGATTCTGTCGTCTCGCCTTCCTCTGGGTCTCGTCTGTGCCTCTCTTGTCACCTTGGAGGACCGTTCTGACTGCATTGGGCCAACCCAAATAATGCAGAATTCCCCCCTTCTTAAAGAAGATTTTTGCCTTAGGGCATGTGGGCTCACTGGACAGACAGTGAGAGGGATTGGATGCAACTGCTCTAGAGGAACATTTTAAAAAGTAAGTAGTAGTTAGACATTCACAAGTTCAACTGAAAGGATAATATTCAGTAAGAATTTTATTTGCTTCTTTTTTTTTTGCAGAGGATTTTGTCATAGGGCGTGTGTGCTTGCCAGAAAGACAGAGAGAAACGGAGAGATAGAAAGTGAGAAATCACCCCCTAGGGGGGATGGCCATGCCACAATCCCTTCTCCATTCCCCTCTCAGGATCTTGGGCACGCACGCACACGTGCCCGGCGTGAGTTTAAGCCACTGGGTCCAGAACTCAAACCGCAGTCAACTATATGGGAGTTCAGTGACATAGTCATTGCGCCAACTGCTGGTCCCGAGAACTCCCCTGTATTAAGGTCAGATGAGCAGCGCCCTTATTTCCATCTTCAGCTTGAATTCACCACCCTCCAGTAACTAACACACTCAGGTTCCCGGGGTTAGGACGTGGACATCTCTGGGAGGCCATTCTCCCACCCACCGGATGTCCAGAAAGCTGACTCATTTTTTTGTGTGCCTCTGACGTGCGAGCAGCCACCTGTGTATGGACAGCTGCCTGGGCAAGTGGTCTTCTCTCCCACCTGCTCACGCCCGCTCCCTCCCTGTCCTCAGGGCCTGCATCAGAGACCCTGCGGCCTGCAATCTCTCCTTGGTTGCAATCCTTCGCTCCAGGCTGATTTCGCTCCATTCTACAGCCAGGAGCTGGGTGGCAGGCCGCGGACAGGACAAGGTCACCGAGGGCCTGATCCTCAGGCCTCCAGGTCCAAGACTCGAAACACGGCCGACCACGTGGGAGTCCAGTGCCTTAACCACATGCCCCCTGCTGGCCTCTCAAAATTCACACCTTTAGCACAATTATGAAAATAATCTGTGTAGTTGAAAATGGCAGTAGTTGCTCTACACAAATACAATCCAAGGTAGCAAGCAATTTGGCTTTTTTTTTTTTTTGAGAGGTTCTCACATAGGGCGCGTGCGCTCGCCAGACAGAGACAGAGAGACAGAAAGCAAGAAATCATTTGCCAGGGGTGAAGGTCACGCCGCAATCCCTTCTCCTCCTTTCTCCTCTTGGGATCTTGGGCATGCACGCACATGCACCCGGCATGAGTTTTAAGCCACCAGGTCCAGGAGGTGAACGGCGGTCGACTACGTGGGAGTCCAGCGACATAGCCATTATGCTAACTGCTGGTTCCCAACAATTTGTCATTTTGACAAGGCTCTTTCTTCTGGTCTGGTTGCCTCTGGAGCTAAGAATAATTTAGAGGGTATGACAATATCAAGATAAACTTCTAATAAATTATTCCAAAATACAAATTTTAGTGTATCTGAGAGCTAATGATTCTTATAGATCAATTTTTTTGGGGGGAGGAGAGATTTTCGCTATAGGGCGCGTGCGCTCACCAGATAGACAGAGAGAGACATTAGAGACAGAAAGCAAGAAATCACCCCCCAGGGGGGATGGTCATGCCACAATCCCTTCTCCTCCATTCTCCTCTCGGGATCTTGGGCACGCACGCACACGCGCCTGGCATGAATTTTAACCCACCGGGTCCAGGATGCGACCCGTGGTCGACTGCGTGGGAGTCCAGCAACATAGCCATTACGCTAACTGCTGGTTCCCTAGATCAATTTTTTAAAAAGATTTAACTCCTTATATGAATCAGTGTTGTGTAATTCTGAATTTAATTTTATATGTAACTGCATATGTGACATTTTGATGTTTTTTTTTTTTTCCTGACAGTTCTATAAACTGTGGAGGTCATATGAGGAAAAAATAGCTTCATAATCTATATATAATTTTAAATGCCTGTTTACTGGGGCTGGCAGGTGGCATGGTGGTTAAGGCACTGGACTCCCAGGTGGCTGATCACAGTTTGAATCCTGGGCCTGGCAGCTTGCTTTCTCACTTTCCCTTTCTCTCTCTCTTGCTCTCTCTCTCTCTCTGGTCAAATTAAAAACTAACAATAATAACAAGCGGAATTAAATAAATAAATAATTCTTTAAATTTTTTTTAAATGCCTGTTTATACATTCTAAACTGCGTTGACAATTTAAAGGAAAATTTTCATTTTATATCATCTTCCTTAGTAATTGGCCCATCCAACGTTTATATAATAGTGTTCTCTCCATCGGGAATGTTAAATGCAGTTTCTGTTTTGAAGCCTATAAATATTTGCTGTGCACTGTTTCAGTATTCAAAATCAAAGACTCTGAAATTGAGCAATTCCAATTACTCGGCGACAAATGCTCTATTACGATGTGCTTTTATTTTGTGAGAATTCACTAGCAAAATTTACCTCCTGAGCAACAGAAGTTTCTGCCCCAAGGTTCAGGCTACAGAGTTTATATTTCTGCAGGTGCCACAGGGACAGAGTCTAGGGACGAATGGCTGGGCTGGCCTCCCACGGGTCCCCACGTTGCCCCCGTGAGCCACCTCCAGTCCCCCGTTGGCCACAGCCACCATGCTATTCCCACTGATTTCTCGCCGGTCTGAGGCCCTGTGCAGTCCCAGACAGTCCTGAGGCCTGAGCACCTGCACTGGGAGCCAGTCGCTCGGCGCCCACGCTGCCTGCCCCGTGAGTTGGGCCCCCGAGGCCGCACCACCTGGCCATCTCCAGTGCCCACAGACGTGCTCCGCTGTGCCCAGAGCCTCACGTTCACAGCCCGGGTGTGGAGATGCAGCTCTAAGGACTGCAGGGCGATGGCGGCAGGGTATCAGACCTCACAGGTCACCAGCCACTGAGGCCAGCACTGCCCTTGGCCTTTCAGAGTTCGGGAAAGGGCAGGGAGGAGGGAGGCAGACAGAGTCTTCCTGAGATGTTGCAATGGCAGGGGCCACAGCATCCCAGTGGTTCTCACAACCTGATTGCGGTTTGAGTCCCAGACGGTGCGTCAAGAAACATTCTGGGTGCGTGTGCGCGCATGCCCCAGATCTGAGATGGTCAGTGCTAATGTTCAGTGTCCACTGCTGTTTCTGTCCTCTTCGCTGTTCACTGGCAGGTCATTTTGCATTCCAGTTCTTTGAGCTGCCTCCTGCTTTCTCAGATCATTTTTTTTTTTTTTTGAAGAGGTGTTTCTATAGGGCGCGTGTGCTCACCAGACAGACAGAGAGAGACGGAGAGACAGAAAGCGAGAAATCCCCCCCCAGGGGGGATGGCCATGCCGCAATCCCTTCTCCTCCTTTCTCCTCTTGGGATCTTGGGCATGCACGCACATGCACCCGGCATGAGTTTTAAGCCACCAGGTCCAGGATGTGAACGGCGGTCGACTACGTGGGAGTCCAGCGACATAGCCATTTTCTCCTCTTGGGATCTTGGGCATGCACGCACATGCACCCGGCATGAGTTTTAAGCCACCAGGTCCAGGATGTGAACGGCGGTCGACTACGTGGGAGTCCAGCGACATAGCCATTTTCTCCTCTTGGGATCTTGGGCATGCACGCACATGCACCCGGCATGAGTTTTAAGCCACCAGGTCCAGGATGTGAACGGCGGTCGACTACGTGGGAGTCCAGCGACATAGCCATTTTCTCCTCTTGGGATCTTGGGCATGCACGCACATGCACCCGGCATGAGTTTTAAGCCACCAGGTCCAGGATGTGAACGGCGGTCGACTACGTGGGAGTCCAGCGACATAGCCATTTTCTCCTCTTGGGATCTTGGGCATGCACGCACATGCACCCGGCATGAGTTTTAAGCCACCAGGTCCAGGATGTGAACGGCGGTCGACTACGTGGGAGTCCAGCGACATAGCCATTTTCTCCTCTTGGGATCTTGGGCATGCACGCACATGCACCCGGCATGAGTTTTAAGCCACCAGGTCCAGGATGTGAACGGCGGTCGACTACGTGGGAGTCCAGCGACATAGCCATTTTCTCCTCTTGGGATCTTGGGCATGCACGCACATGCACCCGGCATGAGTTTTAAGCCACCAGGTCCAGGATGTGAACGGCGGTCGACTACGTGGGAGTCCAGCGACATAGCCATTTTCTCCTCTTGGGATCTTGGGCATGCACGCACATGCACCCGGCATGAGTTTTAAGCCACCAGGTCCAGGATGTGAACGGCGGTCGACTACGTGGGAGTCCAGCGACATAGCCATTTTCTCCTCTTGGGATCTTGGGCATGCACGCACATGCACCCGGCATGAGTTTTAAGCCACCAGGTCCAGGATGTGAACGGCGGTCGACTACGTGGGAGTCCAGCGACATAGCCATTTTCTCCTCTTGGGATCTTGGGCATGCACGCACATGCACCCGGCATGAGTTTTAAGCCACCAGGTCCAGGATGTGAACGGCGGTCGACTACGTGGGAGTCCAGCGACATAGCCATTTTCTCCTCTTGGGATCTTGGGCATGCACGCACATGCACCCGGCATGAGTTTTAAGCCACCAGGTCCAGGATGTGAACGGCGGTCGACTACGTGGGAGTCCAGCGACATAGCCATTTTCTCCTCTTGGGATCTTGGGCATGCACGCACATGCACCCGGCATGAGTTTTAAGCCACCAGGTCCAGGATGTGAACGGCGGTCGACTACGTGGGAGTCCAGCGACATAGCCATTTTCTCCTCTTGGGATCTTGGGCATGCACGCACATGCACCCGGCATGAGTTTTAAGCCACCAGGTCCAGGATGTGAACGGCGGTCGACTACGTGGGAGTCCAGCGACATAGCCATTTTCTCCTCTTGGGATCTTGGGCATGCACGCACATGCACCCGGCATGAGTTTTAAGCCACCAGGTCCAGGATGTGAACGGCGGTCGACTACGTGGGAGTCCAGCGACATAGCCATTTTCTCCTCTTGGGATCTTGGGCATGCACGCACATGCACCCGGCATGAGTTTTAAGCCACCAGGTCCAGGATGTGAACGGCGGTCGACTACGTGGGAGTCCAGCGACATAGCCATTTTCTCCTCTTGGGATCTTGGGCATGCACGCACATGCACCCGGCATGAGTTTTAAGCCACCAGGTCCAGGATGTGAACGGCGGTCGACTACGTGGGAGTCCAGCGACATAGCCATTTTCTCCTCTTGGGATCTTGGGCATGCACGCACATGCACCCGGCATGAGTTTTAAGCCACCAGGTCCAGGATGTGAACGGCGGTCGACTACGTGGGAGTCCAGCGACATAGCCATTTTCTCCTCTTGGGATCTTGGGCATGCACGCACATGCACCCGGCATGAGTTTTAAGCCACCAGGTCCAGGATGTGAACGGCGGTCGACTACGTGGGAGTCCAGCGACATAGCCATTTTCTCCTCTTGGGATCTTGGGCATGCACGCACATGCACCCGGCATGAGTTTTAAGCCACCAGGTCCAGGATGTGAACGGCGGTCGACTACGTGGGAGTCCAGCGACATAGCCATTTTCTCCTCTTGGGATCTTGGGCATGCACGCACATGCACCCGGCATGAGTTTTAAGCCACCAGGTCCAGGATGTGAACGGCGGTCGACTACGTGGGAGTCCAGCGACATAGCCATTTTCTCCTCTTGGGATCTTGGGCATGCACGCACATGCACCCGGCATGAGTTTTAAGCCACCAGGTCCAGGATGTGAACGGCGGTCGACTACGTGGGAGTCCAGCGACATAGCCATTTTCTCCTCTTGGGATCTTGGGCATGCACGCACATGCACCCGGCATGAGTTTTAAGCCACCAGGTCCAGGATGTGAACGGCGGTCGACTACGTGGGAGTCCAGCGACATAGCCATTACACTAACTGCTGGTCCCTCAGATCATCTTTGTTACATTAGCTTAGTTACTACTAAAGAGTAAAATAACCTAAAGGCCAAGATTAATCTCTATCAAACAGCATCTAAAAATACTAACTGGGGCCAGCAGGTGGCATAGTGGTTAAAGTGAGGACTCCCACACGGCCTACTGCACTGCGTCAGGTTTGAGACCCTGACCCCTGGCTTGAAACACCCTGGGCATCTGTGCATGTGCCCAAAGTCTTGAGAAGAGAAGGGAGAAGTGATTACAGCGTGCTCGGGGGCGGGGGCGGGGGGTGATCTCTCACTTCCCCTCTCCCTATTTTTCTTTGGTGAGCACACATGCCCTAAAAATAAATAAATAAATAAATAAAAACATTAAGCCTGAGAGCGGCATTTAAACCTAACTCTCCTGCGTTCTCTTATTGTCGTTGAGTTTTTGCAGTGTATTGTCATCAGAAAACAGAAAAATGTGCTCATTTGCAGTTACGCCCATTATGTTTATTTAGATGAAAAGTTTGTCAGCTTGTTCCGGGTCAGGGGTCAGCAAACTGCAAGCTGGGAGCCTAACCCAGCCTGCACCACTTCTGTGAGGGAGACCATGTTAAGCACACCGGCCAGTTCAGCCTCGACGCTGCTCTGCTGTGCAGTGACAGAGGCTGGCAGGACACAGGCCTCGAACATTCACTGCCTGACCCTTTACGGAAGTCCGCCAACCTCTTCTAGGTTGGTCCTGACTTGTTTAAGAGCTTGGACTGGACAGTAGAAAACCATGGAGGGACCAGCAGGTGATGTGGTGATTAAGGACGCTGGATATTCATATGTAACCGTGGTTCGAGTCCCGGACCTGGTGGCTTGCTCTCTCCCTTTCTCTGTCTTTCTCTGGTCAATAAAATAAATACAGTTAAGTAAAATAATTCTTACAAAAACCTTGGTTCTGGTCCTGTCTCTGCTTTCTAACTAGCTTTGTGGCCTTGGCCAAGTCTGCTGATTGTCTGGCTTTGTTTCCTGATCTATAGACTGGGAGGCAGGATGTAGGATTTCCAGTCTCTTCCAGCCATTAGACATGAAATCGAATTAATTTTATTTTACATATAACAGAGTGTAGCTGACTTTTTGCTTGCAGATTAAATTTGGGGTTTGTAATGGTCACTTTTGACTATAGTAGACACTAACACATTTCTCCACATAAGGGTATAAGGAGAATGCAGTTTGACTACACGAGCTGGGCATATGCTAAGCATGCAGGCCAGCGCTTTTCCTTATCTCCTTCAGACTTCAAAACTCCTCTGCTTAGTGGTCGCGCAAGTTCACACTTCAAGGAAGGTGCTGATACGTAGACACGGCTGGTAAGAGGCAGAGCTGGGACTTGAACCAGTATCTGTAAAATTCTTCACTGGAGTAACATTGCTGCTTTTTGTCTTTTGTGTTTTGAGAGAGAGATTTTTTTCTGTAGGGCACATGCACTTGCCAGACAGACAGAAACAGACAGATTGTAAGAAATTGGGACCAGAAGATGGCATAATGGTTATGTACCTGGACTCCCACGTGACCGACCGCAGTTCTAGTTCCAGACCTGCTGGCTTAAAACTCGTGCAGGGCGCGTGTACATGTGTGTCCAAACTGCTAAGAGGAGAATGGAGGAGAAGGGATTGCAGCATGGCCATCCTCCCAGGGAGGTGATTCTTGCTTACTGTCTCTCTGTCTCTCTCCGTCTCTCTGGTGAGGGCACGTGCCCTATAGCAAAAATCTCTCAAAAAGAAAAAAGGAAGAAATCACCCCGCAGGGGGTATGGCCAGGACACAATTCCTTCTCCATTCTCTTCTCAGGATTGTGGGCTTGCCCGCACTCATGCCTGGCATGAGTCTCAAACAGCCAAGTATGGGACTCAACCCTCAGTCGGCCAGGTGAGAGTTCAGCACCCCAACCACCGCCCCACCTCCAGGCCTCACCATGGCCCGTTTTGGGCTATGTCTACATTAATCCAGTCATTTCAACCTACAGTAGCACCTCACTTATCCAGACATTGCCACCTAAGTTATCCAAAATGACCACTATGATTAAAAAGAGCACAAAAGGGATTAACATCAGACCAACAGTTAGCATAGTGGCTATGTCACTGGACTCCCAAGTAGTCGACTGCGGTTCGAGTCCTCGACCCAGTGGCTTAAACTCATGCCGGGCACATGTGCGTGCGTGCCCAAGATCCCAAGAGGAGAATGGAGGAGAAGGGATTGTGGTGTGGCCATCCCCCCTGGGGGGTGATTTCTCGCTTTCGATCTCTCTGTCTCTCTCTGTCTTTCTGGCTAGCGCATGTGCCCTATAGCAAAAACCTCTCCAAACAAAAAAAGGGATTAACATCTAAATAAACATTTGTTCCTGCCAATAAAAAAAAAAATGGATTCCCTGAGGCTGTCTTTTCATAGACTGTTTTCTGTCACTTTTGAAAAAAATTGAATTTGCTTTTTTGTTGGTTTCCTAGATTCCTAGAATTAATGCAAAAAAAAAAACCAAAAAAACTAGAAGCAGGTTGACAGAGCTCCTGGAGCGGGACATGGACACCAGGAGAGGGGGCCTGTGGGGAGTGAGTGGCCGAGAAGAGCTGCACACCACCATGGCGGGAAGGCGGGGGCAGCTTGGTGAACGGGAAGGTGTCACCGCAGGGACCTCCAAGCAGGGCTGACGCATTTTTTCTCCTTATTGTAAGACCCCAGGAGCAACATGAAAATAGTAAAAATTAGCATACACCATTGAAACTTAAGAAGGTGGGAAATGAGTTTCCCATGCAATTGAAATTTCTTTTTAAAATAAATTTTTGCTATAATGTTTGTGCACTCATTGGAGAGACAGAGACACCCTGTGGGGAGATGACCATACTGCAATCCTTTCTCCTCCATTCTCCTCTCAGGATTTTGGGCACAGACTCACACATACCCAGCGTGAGTTTCAAGCCACGAAGTCTGGAGCTGGAACCCTGGTCTGCCATGTGGGAGTTCGGTGCCTGAACTACCATGCCACCTGCTGGCCCCAGCTATTTCTAAATGATGTTTAATAAAGATCCATCTTGGTCTTGAGATTACTTTATTCTTTAGTAGTAACTAAGATAATGTAACAAAGATGATCTAAGAAAGCAGGAGGAGCCTCAAAGAACTGAAATTCAAAATTATCTTGCCAAATAACAGTAAAAAGAACTCAAATGGCAGTGACCATTAAATGAAGCCATTTATTTCAGTTAGAATAACTACAACAGAAAACACTAAAGAAAACAAAAAAAGTGGAGGAGTCCGACCCGGCGAGGCCCCAGGATCTGTCTGAGCCCCCCTACCTTTGAGTTCCGCTTTCAGTCGGATCAACACATTGGCAAGGCCACTGTTGTGCACCCCCCGACCTTGGAACAAAGCTTGGGTCAGTTAGCATGTCAGCAAGGCTGTTTGCTATTTGCTCCAGAAACTGGTAGCCTTACTGGGAAGCGGACCCCCCTCTGACTCCCCAATATACTACAATAAAAGAATTGCATAGCTCTCTTATACATCCTGAGTGTACCATAAAATCTTCTAGGAAGTCCCCGACCGCTCCCCTTTGCTCTGATCACTTATTATTAATCCCAATGCTTTATCTCCATGGTCACAATAGAGGGTGGGCTGAAGTTCTTTCTAGGCAGAAGTAATCTTGACCTTTAGAAGGCCCTTCAAAATACATTTAAGGTAAACTTAATCCTTTCTTTACCTAAAATAGGATTAGGCCAAAACTGGCCCAGGACATCTCCACCCTCTCCAAGTGAAATAGATAAATATATTAGGATTCCTCAAATTAAGTTATAGATCCCTACAAGACTGTATAAGTATCATTCTTTATTAAAAACCATAAAAACTAATATCTATTCTTGAGATTTTCTTTTCTCAGCACCATTCCCAGTAATCACAAGATGGCTGCTGCGCCGCATCAGCTGATAATCATCTCTGCTTACCGGAACCGCTTTCCCGAAACTGCATTCCATGGAGACCCACCTACAATTG
>NW_006159512.1:9563866-9567006 GCF_000334495.1 Tupaia belangeri chinensis
ATTCCTAGCAGTTGTCACTCCTCAGAGGGCGACCTCTGAGGGGTGTCCGACAAAGGACGTGCATGAAAAGGCATCGAGGCCTCTGCCTTCTGTTCACCTTCGCCGCCTTCGTCGAGATAACCCACCCACACCGAGGCTGGTCCCCGGCAAAAAAGCACTCTAAAGAAATAAGTATACGGGCCAGCAGGCGGTATGATGTTAAGGCGCTGGATCTCACACAGCCAGCTGTGCACAGTTTGAGTCCTGGACCCAGCAGCTTGAAAATCACGCAGAGTGCACTTGTGTGCACATCCAAAATCCCCAAAGGAAAGTGAAAGGGAAGGGGACACAATGTGGCCATCCTCCTGGGGGGGTTGATTTCTCACTTCCTCTTTCTCTCTGTCTCTCTTTATCTCTTTGATAAGTGCATGCACCCTATAGCCAAAAAAAAGTGCCATGGAAACCTACTGATTACCACAACCTGAAAATCCGTCTTATCTATCAGAGTCCTACTTTGGCATTAGCAAGCCATACCCCCCAGGGATAGCCTTGCAATTATAAACGAAGCACATCATAGGGATTGCATGGTAGTGAGGTGGCACACGAGATGTCCACCAGCTGGCCCGCATGGGAAGGCTCTGGGTTTGCATCTGTACCCCCTGAGCACACCAGGCATGTACGCGCTTGTGATCTGGGACTGGCTGAAACCAGAGGCATGCCGTGGGGTCCAGGTGCTGTGGCGGTGCTCTCTCTGTGCCTCTGCCTGTCTCATTCACTCGAGAAACCAATAAATAGGGCCGGCAGGTGGCACGGTGGTTAGGGCACTGGACTCCCACATGGCCAACCATGGTTTGAGTCCTGGACCTTGCTTTCTCACTTTCTCGCTCTCTCTGTCTCTCCGGCGAGTGCACATGCCCTATAGCAAGTTAAAATAATAATAAGTGAAATTAAATATTTTTAAAAAAGAAATCAATAAGTAAACTAAAAAACAAAAAATAACCATATGATCATAGAAGCAAAAATAGTCTTCTGACCTGCAAAGAGTCCCCCGACGTGCACAGGATGGAGAGAGAGATCCGAGCAGAGAGGCAGAGGGAGGGCCGTACAGGGACGCACCTGCCAAGGGGGGGCCGCCCCGCCCCCCCCCCCCCCCCCCCCCCGTGTTTTCTCAGGCGAAGGGGGAAGAAAAGTCATTTTATAGAGAAAGTTGTTTCTTAGAGAATCAGAAAAATAAGGGGAACTCCTGGAACAGGTGGCTATGGGTACCGATTAAAGTGTTATAGCTAAATGATGCCAGAGGCTGGACGGGACACCTCGGAACCTGGAAAACGTTTGTCGGCTCGCACACCGTCTATGCCTCCTGTTGATGGTGAGCGGGAAACCCTCACTCCGAGCCGGAGATCCCCGGTGCCCTAGACTCATGGCACTGCCGTTGTCCTGACAGCCACCAGAAACAGGATCACGGAGCAGCGCCCCTGCTGTGCCAGACCTCCTGAAGACACGAGACCCTGTCACCACCACGCTCCCCCTCAGAAACACGAAGAGGGGACAAAGGGCCCATGTGCCGTTTCCTCTCCATCGAGGGCCAACGTGAAGAAATGCCTATCTGGAAATACAAGCCAGGGACACATTTTTTCTTTTCTTTTCCTTTTTTTTTTTAGAAGTGTTTGCTATAGGATGCATGCGCTCGTTAGACAGACAGAGAGAGACACAGAGACAGAAAGAAAGAAATAACACCCCTAGGGGGGTGGTCACGCCACAGTCCCTTCTCCTCCATTCTCCTCTCGGGATCTTGGGCATGCATGCACACGTGCCTGGTGTGAGTTTAAGCCACTGGGTCCGGGACGCGAACCGCTGTCAACTACATGGGAGTCCAGTGACAGCCATTACGCTAACTGCTGGTCCCAGATTTCTTATTTCTAAGACATGTGACGGATGGGGACGGCCTTGCACGGAGTCTTGCTCCAGCTTCCTCTAGGGAGGTTTGAGAGGAGAGTAAACTCCTGTATTTGGGATGAAGAAGTAGACATCCCCACATCCAGATGGTAAGGGAGCCGGCCACGTTGTCACCTGTTGACGTGAGAAGGTGGAGCGGAACGTGACCAGTTATTTTCCCCAAGGATTATGCTGCTCCCTACTCATACGCCGGCTGTTTGGAGGGCACGTGTGCCCCGGGAGGCGCTGACGGGTAAACCGATGGGAATGAGCATAGGGACCCGTGGTGGCTTGCTCCCAACCTCCACTCAGATGACACAGTGATGTGGGCCACGGGCTCAGGGCTCGGTGCCAACAACTGGGGTTCTCCCATATTCAATTTCCCCCTGGGCTTTCAAATACCCGAACTCCGGGTTCACTGCATGACTTTGGGAGGAACAAAGGCATAACACGGGGGTAGCCAGCGGACACAGCACGGATGACGAACAGTCCACCTGCGCATGGCTGCTGCGCTCAGAGGGCGTGGTCCACGCACGCGCTGGGGCCGCGGGGAGGGTTTAAACGCGGCGTCCGTCGGCACACAGACCGCCGTCAGAGATGCCGCCCCAGCGCTGCAGGCTCACTGGCATGCCTCTATATTTTTCTTTTGCAGCAAAGACTATTTTTAATCTAATATTCAACTTCATATTTAAAGGAGCACAGTTCAATGAAATGTTAAATCACACAGAATAGTGTTTGTGTGTGTGTGTGTCTGTCTACCTATATATGAAATCTATGATATATACATTCAGGTATGTTCCCTGATAATGCAATTATAATTTATAACTAAACACAGCCAGGAGAAAGTCTTCATTCTTTTTCCACATAGATCATAGCTCCATTGTTTCCTAAGCCTCAACTTTTTAAAAAGATAACTTCACGTACCCTTCGCTATAGGGCACGTGCGCTCACTGGAGAGAGAGAGAGAAAGTGAGAAATCGTCCCCCAGGGAGACGGTCACGCCTCAATCCCTTCTCCTCCATCCTCTCAGGATTTGGGGCATGCGCATGCGCATGCCCCTGGCATATGCTTTAACCTATCAAGTCCGGGACTCAAACTGCACAGTCAGCTCTGTGGGATCCGGCTGCCTTAACCACATCCCACAGATGCATGTCGATGCTTTATAAATATGACTAAAAACTCCATGAAAATGAAGCCACTTTTTTTTTTTGTTTTGGAGAGTTTTT
>NW_006159512.1:9567531-9577514 GCF_000334495.1 Tupaia belangeri chinensis
CCCGGGGAGGCGCTGACGGGTAAACCGATGGGAATGAGCATAGGGACCCGTGGTGGCTTGCTCCCAACCTCCACTCAGATGACACAGTGATGTGGGCCACGGGCTCAGGGCTCGGTGCCAACAACTGGGGTTCTCCCATATTCAATTTCCCCCTGGGCTTTCAAATACCCGAACTCCGGGTTCACTGCATGACTTTGGGAGGAACAAAGGCATAACACGGGGGTAGCCAGCGGACACAGCACGGATGACGAACAGTCCACCTGCGCATGGCTGCTGCGCTCAGAGGGCGTGGTCCACGCACGCGCTGGGGCCGCGGGGAGGGTTTAAACGCGGCGTCCGTCGGCACACAGACCGCCGTCAGAGATGCCGCCCCAGCGCTGCAGGCTCACTGGCATGCCTCTATATTTTTCTTTTGCAGCAAAGACTATTTTTAATCTAATATTCAACTTCATATTTAAAGGAGCACAGTTCAATGAAATGTTAAATCACACAGAATAGTGTTTGTGTGTGTGTGTGTCTGTCTACCTATATATGAAATCTATGATATATACATTCAGGTATGTTCCCTGATAATGCAATTATAATTTATAACTAAACACAGCCAGGAGAAAGTCTTCATTCTTTTTCCACATAGATCATAGCTCCATTGTTTCCTAAGCCTCAACTTTTTAAAAAGATAACTTCACGTACCCTTCGCTATAGGGCACGTGCGCTCACTGGAGAGAGAGAGAGAAAGTGAGAAATCGTCCCCCAGGGAGACGGTCACGCCTCAATCCCTTCTCCTCCATCCTCTCAGGATTTGGGGCATGCGCATGCGCATGCCCCTGGCATATGCTTTAACCTATCAAGTCCGGGACTCAAACTGCACAGTCAGCTCTGTGGGATCCGGCTGCCTTAACCACATCCCACAGATGCATGTCGATGCTTTATAAATATGACTAAAAACTCCATGAAAATGAAGCCACTTTTTTTTTTTTTGGAGAGATTTTCACTATAGGGCCCGTGCACTCGCCAGACAGACAGAGAGAGACAGAGAGACAGAAAGAGAGAAATCACCCCCCAGGGGAGATGGTCACGCCGCAATCCCTTCTCCATTCTCCTCTTGGAATCTTGCGCACGCACGCACACACGCCCGGCATGAGTTTTAAGCCACTGGGTCCAGGACGCGAACCGCGGTTGACTACGTGGGAGTCCAGCGACATAGCTAATATGCTAACTGCTGGTTCCCGAAAATGAAGCCACTTTGACATTGTTAAAAATAAAATGTGAAATGAATGAATAATGTTTTGGGAAACACACATACATGTAATATGCATTACAACAGGAAGTAGAACGATGCTACCAAACAGAATTACGGGAAGTCATCATTTAGATTAAGCTCCCATACTGGGCCCCGGTAGACCAGCCCAGACCAAAATGGAATCACTCGTGCTAAATACCACACGATCGACTGAAGCTATGAGAAAGCAAGGAGATCCCAAAACAGATCTTGGAAACAAGAGAGAGGAAGTCCCCTCTGCGTTCCCAGAAAGCCACTGACATGAAGCAGCCAGGTTTCCCCCTCATTCCTTTTCCTAGTCCCCACCTCACGAAACCTACTCTCTGCTTCAGCCTGGTTGGAGTCCTCGTTTTCTGTTCTGTAGACTAATTCATGAATCTCAAAGAAACGCCAATTAGATCTATAACTGAATTTGTTGTAATTTTGTCTCCTACAATACCTATTGTAATAGATGCTATGAGCAAAATTCCTATAGAAAAAAATACTATGAAAATGAAGACTAAAGAGCATCTTTAAAAATTAAATTGGCAAGACCAAAAAGATGCTTATTCTTTGAACAAGAGAAGTTGTGTTGAATTTGCTTAAAGGAAAAGAAGAAGTTTTCAACACGAGAAGTGTTGAAACTCCAAAGTCATCAAACTGTAGTTGTTGTGTTTTTGTTTTCTTTTTTCATTTGTTTTCCATTGTAACATCCTTCAGGGTTCTTCACAGCCACCACAGTGGATCTCACAGCCAACTGAGGCCCACGTAGAGGCGAGAACATTCGCAGTTTTACCAGCGATAAAGAAGTGTCCTCTCACCCACGGCTTTCCCAGGTCACCCCTCCCCACGCTGGCCCCTCCACTGTCCTCCTTATCAAGGGTAGACCCCCAGGCCTTGGCTTCAAAGGCCTCCTCCAGTGTTCCCAACTTTCATCTCCTCTCTCATTGCCTCTTTCTTCCAGCCAAGAAATCCCGCCTTTGGCCCTTATGTTCAAGGCCCCCAGCAGGAGCTTTCAGACTCATCCAACATGGATTCAGGTCACTTTCTTCCCTTTTTTTTAAGAGAGAGAGTTTTGCTATGAGCTCGCTGGAGAGATAGAGAGGACCGAGAAACAGAGAGTGAGAAATCACCCCCCAGGAGGGATGGCCATGCCACAGTCCCTTTTCAACTTCACTGTCCTCTCTGGATTTTGGACACACACACGTCCGGCATGAGTTTTAAGCCACCGGGTTCTGGACTTGAACCACGGTCGGCCCTGTGTGAGTCCAGCAATGTAGCCATTGCGCCATCTGCTGGTCCCAATACCTAAAGCGTGATTTCTCCCCTAAAGCGTGATTCAGCCGGAGCACGTCAGGCTACAAGTCCAGCTGCTTGTGTTTGCTTCTTTGAGTCACTGGGAAAGTCGTGACGTATTTTTCTACACAAAAATCCATCCTGGCTTTTCTGCCCGGTAAAAATATAAAGAGAAAGAGCGACTGCGGACGGGACCGGAAGCCCGCCACGCATTTGTCGAGTACTTTGTCCTTCGCGTCCCCCCTTCGCCCCGCGAGGCGGAGAACAGAATGAACAAGTGTCTGCGTCCCGTTTAAAGATAAAGACAGCGAGCGAGAGGCGCTGTCGCAGGCTGTGACCGCTGGCGGAGCCACGCCAGGACTGGGGACAACTGGAACAGTTAGACTCGAGCAGACACAGACGGCCCTGCGGCACAACGCTGAGCGGGACAGAATCGAGAAGGAGGCTCTGGGGGCCAGAAGATGGCACAGTGGTTACATAGCTGGGCTCCCAGGTGGCGGACAATGGTTCGAGTCCTGGACCCGGTGGAGTCACTGTCTCTGTCTCTGTCTCTTTCTCTGGTGAGCACATGGGCCTTAAGGCAAAATCCTCTTTGAAAGAAAGAAAGAAAGAAAGAAAGAAAGAAAGAAACAAAGAAACAAAGAAACAAAGAAAGAAAGAAAAAGGAAGAAAGAAAGAAAAAACAATGCTCTGAAACAGGATATGGGTGGGCGGCGGGCGGCAAAGGGTGCTGTACCGGAGTAGGCAGAAACCCGGACCAGAGTCCAGCCAGCCGGGCAGAACGGCCTTTGGACATTGGAGCACATGCCAAACGCCAGTGTGGACCCACCATGAGTGCCTCACAGTGCCACCTCGTTAGACCCAGGTCCTAAGGGTCCACTCCCCTTCTGCTGTTCCCACCGCACCTCCCCGGACTCCTCACACGGCTCCGGCTGCCATGGCAGAGGCCGGGGCAGGGCAGGGCCATCTCTCACCATGAGGAGGACCTTGTTCGTACTCTCAGAGGAACACACTGCCCACCAGGTGGTTTCTCCAGGAAGCAGCCTGAAATAATGATCTTGGTTTTTTATCTGTAGGATAAGGATAATGAGATCCCCTTATGGGTTTTTGTTTTCTTTGGGTTTTTTTTTTTTTTTTTGGAGAGATTTTTGCTATAGGGCGCGTGCGCTCGCCAGGCAGACAGAGAGAGACAGAGACAGAAAGCGAGAAATCACCCCCCAGGGGGGATGGCCATGCCGCAATCCCTTCTCCTCCATTCTCCTCTCAGGATCTTGGGCACGCACGCACATGCGCCAGGCATGAGTTTTAAGCCACCGGGTCCAGGACTCGAACTGTGGTCGACTATGTGGGAGTCCAGCGACATAGCCATTACGCTAACTGCTGGTTCCCCCCTTATGGGTTTTGTTGAGAATGAAATGTAACGTGCTAAGGAAGGCGCCCAGCACAATCATCTGTCCAGATCCCAGTCAATGTCGGCGCTTTTTTGCCACAGGGCACGAGTGCTTGCAATAGAGACAGAGAGAGGGAAAGTGACAAATCACCCCCGGGGACGGAGGGAGGTGGCCATGCCACAGTCCTTTCTCCTTCTTTCTCCTCTGGGGATTTCGGGCACGTACACACGTGCACCCAGTGTGATTTTCAAGCCACCAGGTCTGAGATGCAAACCACGGTTGGCCATGGGTAAGTCCAGCACTTTAACCACCATGCCACCTGCTGGCCCCCGATGTTCACTGTTAGCACTGTCCTGTTATCTTACTGTAAGATCCTTGTTTTCACAGATGGCAGCTGCCACTGCACCTGACCGGAGCCACGAAGCCGGTGAAATGTTCCTCCTCTTCCCAGTGGCTCACTACGTTCTCCACAGGTGAGTCCCTGGGAACAGGGGTCTGTTGTAGTTGCTCTGAACCCACCGTGCCTGACACGGCCCCCAGCCCAGAGGAGGCACTCTGTGCACGGTTGTCACATGTGAGTCACACGGGCTGCTCCATAGCGTCTGCCAGAGGAGAGGAATGCACACCTTTGAACTGAGCTGTTACAAAATGCCCCCTCACTTAAATTCTTTCTAGTAGCGCTGTCACAAACGAGACTGTCAATCGTATCAGCTTGCTTTCTATCAGAACAAGACACTGCTTGTCTTGTTCTCGTGCTCAGTGGTCCACCCTCTGGCTGCTGGGTTTCACAGTGAAGCAAGAAGGCTTCCAGTCTTCAGAGTTTATCCAAGACATCTGTAAAAATCCTCTATTCAAAAGCGATACTTAGCAGGGAGTCTTCTGAAATGTCAAATTGAGAAAATTGGAAACAGCTTAACAACCCCAAAGAATAATATTTCATAAAATCCTATGGAGTAAAACACCAGCTCTTGTGGGGCCACTTTCTGGGTGTGTTAACAATTCCAGAGCACTTTAACTCTTGCAGATCCCTGTCTGCTATTGGGTGGACAGGAGTAACCTACCGAATGTCCCCCAAGACATTTGAGTGGTCAGTCTCACCAGAAACATCCTGCCCTTCCCATTTGTGTGAAGTCACATGACGACAAGGTTCTAAGGGACAGATGTGGATTCTTGCTAGAAAGCATGTGGCCTGGTCTCTCACTTTGGACCTAGTCTCTGGTCAAATAAACTTGCATTGCTTTCCTTTATAAAAATAGCAACGATGTGCTACAAATAACAGGAAAATATAAAAAAGGTCAGTACATTCACGTCTGCTCTGCATCAGGAAATGAAAATCTCCTGGTGGTCTCTTTCGGATACGGGGGGTCACGAGCACTACCTGTCTCTCCGGTGGAAGTCTGCCTGCGGACAGACTTATTTTGGGTACAAAGATCTCAGCCTAGACGAAGCCACACACTTCTGACACTTGCCCAAGATGACTGAGAGCAGACCCCCCGCATCGCCTTGCCAGGTCAGTATGACAGCTCTAAACTACATAAGCACTTTTCTTTATCCTGTGTTGAGATTTATTCAAACTCTCAACCATGAAAAGAAAGATAGGGACGGTCCATGAAGAAGAAAAGAGAAAGAAGTCCACCGAGGTGTGTGTGGGTAACCACTGGGTGTCTAATCCCAAACCGGCCACTGAATGGGGTTTGCTTTTAGGTACTACCTATGTAAGATACATGTCTACATGTAATATACGTGTATACATATAAAATCACGTGCCATGGATACATAATCATGTGTTATCTATACAGACGTAGCCCTACGTATCTACATTTTATATAAACCCCCAAGGATGAATCTTGGCTTTCTACTGAACTGTGACCCCAGTGCTCAGGGCAGGCACACAGCAGACCCCTGGTACATGTGGGGGCCAGCAGGTGGTCAGTGGTTAAGGTGCTGGCTCCTACATGGCCAACCACAGTTTGAGTTCCAAACCCAGTAGCTTGAAAATCACACAGGGCTCCTGTGCGTATGTGCCCAAGATCCCAGGGGGAGAATGGATTGCCATGTGGCCATCCTGTCTGAAGGGGGAGTGATTTGTCTCTTTTCCTCTCACTGTCTCTGTCTCTCTCTCTTCCTCTGGTGAGCACACATGCCCTATAGTAAAACCTTAAAAAAAAAAGGATAAATTCTCTAAATCTATAAGGTATAAATTTAGACTTAAGAATCTCAACAAAACTCAAAAAAAAAAAAAAAAAAAAAAAGCTCAGTGAAAACCAGTGAAGTGGAGTGGAGTTTACTCAGGAATGCAAAGTTAAGCTAGTGTTCGAAAAATCGCCAACGTGATCCCTACATTAAAAACGAACTCACAGGGACCAGCAGTTAGTGTAATGGCTATGTCGCTAGACTCCCACGTAGTCGACCGCAGTTTGCGTCCTGGACCCAGTGGCTTAAAAAAACACGCTGGGGGCATGTGTGTGCATGCCCAAGATCCCAAGAGGAGAATGGAGGAGAAGGGATTGTGGTGTGGCCATCCCCCCTGGGGGGTGATTTCTCGCTTTCTGTCTCTCTGTCTCTCTCTGTCTGTCTGGCAAGCGCACGTGCTCTATAGCAAAAACCTCTCCAAAAAAGAAAAAAACGAACACACGACTGCTTGGTCACACACATAGGCAGAAAAGGCGTTCAATAAAATCCCACAGCTTGATTTTCTCACTTTCTCTCTCTCTCCCTCTCTTGCTCTCTCTCTGTCTCTGGTGAGTGCATGTGCCCATAGCAGATTATAAAATAACAATAATAATAGTAATAATAATAAATAAAATAAGATAAATAATTCTAACCGAGTCAGGTGAGCCCTATTCAGGATACAATTTCCTTTTCCTTTTCCTTTTTTCCAGTTTATTTCTTCCATGTGCACACATGTGAGAAAGTGAACATGCCCAACAGGGTCTTGGTGCCACAATTTCTCCGGTCTCAACCAGCCCAGATCGTGGGCATGTGTGTGCCTAGGGTACCCCTGGCAGCCTCTGGACAAGACTGGAACCTTCCCATGTGGGTGAGCTTTGCAGAGGGCCATGTTTTACTGCTGGACCACTGTCCAGCCCTGGATAACCCATCTCCCTAAAAGTCAACCATGCCGTGGGACATAGATACTTGCAGGACTGACCACCCCGTCACGTTCCCAGTTCATGCCCACATTCTGAGGTAGGGCTATTGTACAGGGTACGTATACCAGGGGGCTGGAATTTGGGGACCAGCTTAGAAATCTGTTCACAATAATAGTGAACACTAGGAAACCCATATTTAAAAAAGCAGTACCTTTTACAATAGCTCTTAAAGTATCTAACAAAATATGTGCAAGATATATATCCATATAGAAAACAAACTGTAAAATGTTAATAAGAAAATCAAGGAACATCTAAATAACTGAGAAACAAACCAAATTTACAGTTCAAAAAATTCAATATGATTAACATACTGAATTCCCCCTCAAATGATCTATAGCTTTGAAATAACCCCAATCAAAATATCTGCAGGGGGTCAGCAAGTGGCATGGTGCTTAAGGCGCTGGACTCCCACATGGCTGATAGCAGTTCGAGTCCTGGACTTGGCTGCTTGATTTTCTCACTTTCTCTCTCTCTCTCTTGCTCTCTCTCTGTCTCTCTCTAGTGAGTGCATGTGCCCTATAGTAGATTATAAGATAATAATAATAACTAAAATTAAATACATAATTCTTTAAAAACATCTGCAGGGCTTTTTGTATACATAAACAAGCTACTTTAAAATGTGTATAGAAAGATGAAAAATAATATCAATACATTTTTAGAAATAATGAAGTTGAAAACTCATATTATCAGATATTAAGATTTAAATATTGTTATAACAATCAAGACAGCATGGTTTGGTTAAAAGAGAGACACATGAATCATGAAACAGAATAATAAGTTTAGAAATAGGCCCTCGTGGGGACCAGCAGAAGGTGTAATGGTTACATAGCTGGACTCCCACATAGTTGACCACGGTTTGAGGCCCAGATCCAGTGGCTTACTACGCATGCCAGGCGCGTATGTGTGTGCAAGCCCAAGATTCCAAGAGGAGAATGGAGGAGAGGGGTTTGGAGTGTGGCCATCCTCCTGGGGCAGGGATATGTGTGTGTGATTTCTCGCTTTCTATCTCTCTGTCTCCTTATGTCTCTCCAGGGAGACCATGTGCCCTATAGCAAAAATCTCTCTTAAAAAAAAAAAAAGAAAGAAATAGGCCCCCATGACTAAGACCAATTAACTTTAAACACTGGTACAAAAACAATTTAATAGAGAAATGATAGACCTTTCAACAAGTGGTTCTGGAACAACTAGATATTCACATACAAAAGGGAAAAAAAGCACTTGACAGACACCCATGCCTAATGAAAAACTTAGCTCAACATAGGTCATTTAAAGTGAAAAAGTCGTGTGGAGGTGGAGGGCCAGCAGGTGGCATGGAGGTTAAGGCACTAGATCCCACATGACCAATTCTGTGGTTCGAGTCCTGGACCCAGCAGCTTGAAAAATCACACCAAGCGTGTGTTCACTCATGCCCAAAATCTTAGAGGAGAATGAGAAGGAACTGCTGCAGCCTGGCCATGGGACCTGATTTCTCACTTTCTTTCTCTGTCTCTGTCTCTCTCTGGCGAGCACACATGCCCTATGGCAAAAACTAAAATAAATAAAAACAGATAAATAAAAATCGTAAGTAAATACTTATAGCAGCACTTTTCATAGCTACTAACAGCTGGAAACAATCAAAATATCCTTCAACAAGTTAATTAATAGATAAATTGAGGTACCCGCACACAATGGAATCCTAGAAAGCGCTGCAAAGAACAAACTACTGATACCTGTGAGACTGGAATGACGCTTATAGGCGTGCTGCTAAGTGAAACAAGCCCGTCTCAAAAGGCAGCATGCAGTAGGACTCTGTCTGCATGGCATTCTAGAAAAAGCAAAGCTCGATTTGGAGAGGTCTCCAATGAAGAATGGTCTCCAGGGGTTTGGGTAGGGACGCAGGTTGGACTACAAAGGACAACCTGAGAATGTATTCTGTGTAGTAACCTGATTTTGTTGCTACTTACAAGAATCTATGCACTTCTTAAAACATATAGAACTGTACACACACATACACATGCACACACACAGAGTCTTATTGTTAGTCAATTAAAAAATAAAGTCAGCCCATTTTTCCTAGACAACAATTCTGTTTCAACTAATAAGTCTGACATCAAAGTCTGGTTGTACCAATTAGATAAAGTTAATATAAGTTGAATAAATAAAATTGACACCACCAAAGTGTGTGTGTGTGTGTGTGTGTGTGTGTGTGCACGTGTATGTGTATTTAAAGCATCTGGTAACATGGAAAGCAGTTTATCAAAAATAGTGTATTGGCCACGAATAACTGAAATGAACAATGTCTCTGTCTTCCCAATCTTGGCTGAGTATATAGGGTTAAACAAAGTGGTCTGAAGTGAAAGAACAGTAACTAGACATCTGGTAAACCCTGCTAATGCTTGCAGATATGAAGAATGTGAATGACTTCCCTAACTGGATAATAAATTCATTTGCAAGTAAGGTGCTTTCCATTTTTGAGCTCTCAAAATGGAATCAAATTGTCATCTAATCGTTACAAATTTTAATGAGAGCTGATTACTATGTGATTTTTTACATTAAACTGAGAAGTTGTTTAAATAATTTAATGTTATGTAAGAATATAACTCCTTTTGCTTCTGTGTTTTCCATTATGTGAATAAGTATTAACAGCGTTACCATTAGAAAATATATTAAAAATTAAAATAGAATTGATGCCTTCACACGGAAATAAGAGTCCAAAAACTAAGAAAGTGCCCAACTTAATCATAGGGATAAGTCTGGAGTTGAGTTTCATATACAAGAATTTAATCAGGAAAATTGAACCAGAACAGAAGATAAAAGTACATGAGACTGATAGGTTCATGCACCTACCATTTGAACAGAATCCTAACCTGTTTCCTGGCTTTAAGCAAAGTTCCTTGGCATTTCTTT
>NW_006159512.1:9577704-9597287 GCF_000334495.1 Tupaia belangeri chinensis
TTTTTTGTAATGTGCATGATTGAGTCACTATGCAGTGTGTACTGGATGGGAGATCGCATTTTGTGTGCTGGGATGATGCTTATGGAAGGAATGTAAATTGAGTTACAAAAAAAAAAGTTTCAGTAAAAAAAAATATATCTATTCGCTGACTGCAGTAGGATATGTAGCCCTAGCTAGGTGCTACTTTATAGGATGCGTAAAGTTAGACTTGTGCTCATGGAAATGTGTGTGTCACCTGTGTTTGCTATGAGGGTATTTGGATTGATTAGGGTCTTTGGTGATTCAATAAAATGTGGGGGGGAAACAGTATAGAAAGCAAACATAGATACCAGAGACAGTGTGGGAGGAGAGCAGGAGGTGGCAGAGGGTAAGAGATAGGGAACCAAGGATGGGGGGAAAAAAGCAAAACATACAGAAAACAAGAAATGGAAGATCATTTGCTGACAATAACATGTTTGTTGATGTGCTTGATTGAGACAATATACAGTGTACTCTGGATGGAAAATCTCATTTTGTATGTTGTAATGATGTACAGTGAATGAATGCAAATAAAAAAAAAAGAATTGATGCCTTAATATGTTTGACACAAACTAATTTTTTTTTTTTTTTAAATTTGCTAGAGGGTGTGTGTGCTTGCCAGAAACAGAGAAAGGCGGAGAGGGAGAACGAGGATACACCTTTACGGGCAACGGTCACAGAACAGTCCCTTGTCCACTTCTCCCACCTTGAGGAACTGTGGGCATGCAACCACATGCACCCAGCACGTTTTTCATGTTGCTGAGCCCAGGGCTCGAACTGCACACTCAGCTATGTTGGACTCAGCTGCCTTAACCACCAGGCCACGAGCTGGCCCCACTAGTTTTAAGAGATAACAAACCATCCCATTAGACACATCCAGATATGAACTTCCAATAAATGTCAAATGCAGGTTTAACAATTATTTATAAACATATAGAGTAGATATGAATCACAATTATTATGGTAAATTAATCAATCAGAAAATAAATGGAGTTTCTGGACTGAGAAAAAAATGTAGAAATATTCATTTCTGCTTCATATGGAATTTTGTTCTGGCACTGCAACAGGACAATAAAAATCATTCTAAAATGTGTTTAATTAAAAAGATGTTACAGTAAAATATAATTCTATATAAGAAGGGAAATAGAAATAAGAATTCAGGGAGAAAAGGCAGCGGTATAAAATTTGCTGAAAGTGGGCCAGCCATGGCATGGTGGTTAAGGCGGCTGGATTCCATATGGACAACTGCGCGGTTTGAATCCAGAACCCAGTGGCCTGAAAAATCACGCGTGTGCCCAAAATCCCTAGAAGAGGAGGGAGGAGAAAGGATTACAACACGGCCATCCTCCTCGGGGGAGGGGATGATTTCTCACCTTCCCTCTCTTTCTCTCATCCTGCCTCTCTGATGAGCCCATGTGCCCTGGAGCAAATGTTTTTATTTTTATCTTTTAATTTGCTGGATGTTAAAAAACAAACAAACAAACAAACAAAAAACCTTAGAATTATTAAAGGGTTGGTGAGTGACAAGTTGCTCCAGGATTTAATTCTCTATTCAACGACTTTAAAGGAGTAATGTAACAGCTTCATTTAAAAATGCCCATAATTATAACATCCTTTACACTGCATTCTCTGTCACTATTTACATTTGTGATTAAACATTTTTAGGCATGAACCTAAAATTGTATGAAGGGCGTGTACTTTGCTGAAATACTTTTAGGGGTACACAAACAAAATGTCTGAGAAATCACAGCTTGAAAACACTCTGGTCTACTGCCTCCTCGATGGAAATTGAGCTCACTTTGCTTCAACGTGTGCAGGGATTCAGACATAAAATAAACAGATGGGCTGCACAGATGAAAACGGAGACTGCAAATTGCTCTCCAGTTGCTGAGCTCAGTGGAACGGCAGTAAGGAGGGCTGCAGTGCTGTGTGGCATGCTAAGTCATGATCTGTTTCAAGGTGGGCCCCCAGTCCCGGCTGCCCACCTCAGCGTGTCTGAGCCACGGGGCACCGGCTGCATCAGGTAGCTCATAACAAGAACAGATGGAGCTTCCAGACCCGCGACCAATGCAGTACAGCTACTGCCCCGTCCTGGGAACTTTGGGAGCCAAGTATGAAAACTTAGGACTAAGCTAATTTCTCTACTCTGTGAGAGGAAAACCAAACAGCAATTTTTTCATCAACTATACTGTAAAGATGTGTTTGTGGTGATTAGATTGACCACCCTGGGGATCTAAAGTTGAAGATACTGGGTCGTTGGCAAAGTCATAGTGCACATGTCCTGACAACCCAGTAGAATGAAAACGCTGAATACAAGGCCTGAGGACAAACAGCATCTTTGTTGGGGTGGTCAAAAGTGATTATCGGCTAAAATAGCTTAAAGCTATGCACTTACAGCTACGTACAGTGAAAACAAAATCTAGGCTTTTGTTCTGTTGCTAAAAAATTCCTTTTCTTTTTTCTTTGTAATCTGTAAGTCTGTGATTATAGATCCCTGATAGTGAGGCATGACATTGAACTGCTCATAGATGGTCTTGGTCTCTGGTCACTGAAGAAAATTTCCTCTGTCCGAAGCACAAAGATCAACCCATGATCCTGAACCTCTGAGTTGTCAACCCTACGCCAAGCAACCAACTTGGAAGAAAGGGCGAAAAATGAACACAGGTGTGGAAGGAAACCACTATATTTCTGTTTCAGGAACTGTAACACCACTTCAGAAAAGCAATAGTTGGCAGATGATAGAAATCTCATCTCGAAGGTCTAGAGACAAGAATTACTGAGGCCAGAGGGAACAGGCAGTATTCAGACTCAGCGAGACATGGATTTTATCAGCCCTGCTTCTGAATGCTCGACACAAGGAACCGGCAAGCCAAAGCCCGAGGGTGGGTCTCACAGGAAAGCAGGGAAATCCACAAGGTAAGGACTTCTTGTGCTTCGCAGATCAGAACAATCGTGAGGGACTTCAGATGACGGGGACAGTTTCAGTTCCTAGCAAAATGAGATCCAAGCGTCAGAAGAGTTGACCGTGAGGTTTCTTCCAAAGATGTTTTCCACATCGTCGCCCCACATGGCGTCTTCTGGCTTACCTTCGGGTGCTCTCTGCAGCATGGCCTGCATCGGAGCCCTAAGCCCAGCTGAGCAAAACAGTGGAGAGGAGGTACGGGGTGAACGCTGTGGGCAGGTGGGACAGCCCACCGCCAGCCCCGAGAGGCGGGTGGAAAGAGCATTGGCCGGAACGGCAGGGAGGGTGGCCGGCTTCCTCGCCCCGGGAGGCGCTGTGCTTGCTGAACCCCGCGTGCTTGCCACCCCCTGAGCTGTGCAATGCCATAGTACTGACAGGGCCCCAACGGTGCAAGGACCAGCGGCTTTCACACTGAGCGCTGACACGCCTTCAGAGGACTGGGAGGCATGTGACAGTCCGGAAGACCCCGTGGCTGCTGCGTCTCCACAGGACGCAGGCATGGTCAAGGGGAGCCGGCCCAGGGAATGGCTGTGGCGCTGGCGAGCTTGGGCCGGATCGTGTGTTCTCTGTGACAGTGGGCTACTCGGATTTGCTGACAGCTCAGACACAGCGCGAGAGAGGAAGACGAGAACAAGGATGACACAAGGCCTGGGCTGGGACAGCCGGAAGAACTCAGTTGTTAACTTACCAAGACGGGAAAAGTTGAGAGAGGAGCGGGTGTGTGGCCACGTTAGTCTGGTTTGTGCACATTGTGTTTCACAAGCCTTTCGGACATGCGAGCAGAAATAAATAGAAGGCAGCTTGCATGCGTGTATGTGGGAGCACGTATGTACACGCACATGTTTCGCATGCATGAACTGGGGGCATTTACATGTGGGCAAGTCCGGAGTGCCGAGGAGAGATGCAGGCTAGAAGACCCACTTTTCGAGCTGCCGGCCTTCCATGGTATTAAAAGCCATAAGCCTGATTTAGATCACCAGAAAGTAGCCACCCAAGGCCTAGAGCCTGGAGCACTCCGGCATCTAGACAGGAAAACAACCAGGAGGAAATACTGGAGGGCAGAGATCCACGGTCACAGGAGGAAAGCTCGTCTGAAAGACAAGTGCGGACCTGGTGGCTTGCTTTCTCTTTCTCTCTCTTTCTTTGTGTCTCTCTGGGAAGCACATGTGCCCTGCAGCAAATTTAAAAATAATAATAACACTAGTAAATGAAAAGAAAGAAAGAATTTTTTTAAAAAAAAGGTAGATGTAGGAAAAGCTGAGATGCCAGGAAACGCTCATTTTATTTTAGGCTCGTCATTGCAACGGAAAGCACAGGATCAGCTTCCACTCGCTCATCGCTCCCTGCAAAACGCCCATGTGAAGCCCCTCAGAGAGCTAGCGTTGGATTGCCTCTCCCAGATGGACCCCCAAGTCCAGCAGAACAACTCAGACCATGTTTACGGAGGTTCCAAACCACGCTCTAGCTGCCGACGCTGCGGCTCCCGGTCAGCCGTCAGGGCCAGACTAAGCCAGGTAAGACGCCAGGAAAAGGAATAGGGAAATCAAAGAGTAAAGAATCCAGGTTCCTGCTTGGCAGGCGAGATCTCGTTAGGCCCACAGATCTGCCGATCGCCAAGCACTGTCCCTGTATCCCTGCAGACAAGATCAGTAAAGGATTAGTCGGGAGGCTCAGAATGATTGATGGGCCTTGACCGCCAGCCTCCTGAGTTCTCACGGCTCGGCTGGGGAAACACACACATACATGTTTATTTAAAGGCCTCTGAAGAGCAGTTCCCATGGCGTTTGCACGTCGGCATGTTATTTACTCCACCAGACCTTGCACCGACACGAGCTAGAGAGGATAAAGCCTGTCGTGCCACTCCTCTACGGGAACAATGGAGCTCTGGGGTGATGGCTGACTCAGGAGAGAAAGTAGGGACGAGGCCTATGTGTGGGGCTGGGCACCGGGAAAGCGGCCGGCCACACTGCGAGTTTTGGCTCAGCTCGATCTGCAAAGACACGGGAGAGGGGTCAGTAACTGCGGATAGAATTGGAGGACGCAGAATCCAAGCCCAGAATGGTCCACGGCTGTGGGCTGCTTGGTGGAGGACAGTGCCTTGGGGGGCTGGATTTAACACAGCCTGGATGGGACCTGCCCGAACCTCAGTTTCCTAACTTTGAAAATGGAGATGCTAATACCTCAGAGGCTTCCTCTGGAAGAAAAGGAGCTACCAGCTGTGAAAGCACTTCCGGAAGGAGAAAGGGATACTGATGCCAAGGGGGGCATCGCTATTTTGTTGGGCAAGCGACTTCACGAATCAGAAGGACTGGGACGAGTCATCCTGCAGTTGTCATGCATCTCATGGATGGAGTAGGAACCCAAAACCCAACCCAGACCCATGGCTGAACACCTGTATGCGCCTCCTCCCTCCTCTTTGCCAAGTGGGGCCTTTCCCCTTTAAAAACATTGAAATTCCTTCTGGTGATTGGCTCCGCTCACTCCACACCCCTCAGATGCTCTCCCGTTATGTGCAGCTACCAATGCGCTCCTTCTTTCTCTTTTTACATATGGGTATCACAGATAACGTCTAGGACTCCTGAGGGAAGAAAGCACGTTTCGTTTGTTGTTGTTATTACTATTATTATTATTATTTATCTATGATGGCGAATGTCCTGTTTATTCATAAAGCATGAGACAGAATAAACGTTTTAAACTGTAGGTAAATATCGCATCGAACACCATCAGGCCTAAGTTAGAGAACTAATCCTACATGAAAAATCTCTTATCAAGAATTCTAGAGACTTTATAACAAGCAGAAGATCTCAGATAATGTAACTAATATTTCTGTTCTCTTTAAATGTACATTTTTAGCCACAAATATTTCATCGGTCTTTCCAAGATCGTTTTCAAGACCACCACTACGTTCCCAGAAGATCTGTGGCATCTTCTAGTCCTGGAGAACCAGTATTTGAAGTGGCATTTCAGTTTGAGTTGAAGAATACTGACAATGTCATTTTCCTTTTCAAAAACCGATACCTTTTGGCTAACAGTATTCAAGAACAGTAAAGGTTGGGGCCTGCAGGTGGTATGGTGGTTAGGGCACTAGACTCCCACACGGACGACTGCAGTTTGAGTCCTGGACCTGCCGGCCTTCTTTCTCACTTTCCTTTCTCACTTTCTGTCTCTTTCTGGTCAAATTAAAGTAACACTGATGATGTTTTCATCTTTAAGCTTTCCCCTTTTTAAATCCTGTATCGATGGGCTACGTCATCCAAATGACCACTAACAAATACCGTCAAGTGTTCTCATGGCCACAGAGGCGAATACGATGAGCCGGCAGGACCTGAAGGGCGGTCTTTCGAATCCACTCACTCACCCTCCTCGGGCCTTGTCGCTGCACACCCTTTCCGAGGGAGTCTGTTAGCAGCAGGACAGTATGTTAAAAAAAACATGAAACATGGGGGAACCAGCAGTTAGCGTAATGGCTATGTTGCTGGATTCCCACGTAGTCGACCGCGGTTCACGTCCCAGACCCGGTGGCTTAGAACTCATGCCGGGCATGTGTGCGTGTGTGCCCAAGGTCCCGAGAGGAGAATGGAGGAGAAGGGATTGCGGCGTGGCCATCCCCCCTGGGGGGTGATTTCTCTCTTTCTGTCTCTATATCTCTCTCTGTCTGTCTGGCGAGCGCACGCGCCCTATAGCAAAAACCTCTCAAAAAAAAAAAAAAAGAAAAGAAAAAGAAACATGGGACCAGCAGATGGCACAATGGTTACGTCGTGGACTACCCATATAGTTGACCACAGTTCCAGTCCCTGACCTGGTGGCTTAAAACTCACGCCAGGCACATGTGCGTGTGTGCCCAAGATCCCGAGAGGAGAATAGAGAAGAAGGGATTGCAGCATGGCCACCCCTCTGGGAGTGATTTCTCTCTTTCTGTCTCTCTGTCTCTCTGGCGAGTGCATGTGCCCTATAGCAAAAATTTCTCTTAAAAAAAAAAAAAAAGAAAAATACATCATGCCTTTTCTGACAACCTCTTCTACCCGACTACCTCCACAACCAGTTTCTGCAGTTGGGACCACCAGAGAACCACACCCTCGCAACAGAGATAAACCAGAAGCAGGTGCAGTCTTACACAAGCAGAGCAAGTCCGCGCAGTCTGAGGAGATGAAGGCCTCGGGCCCCACACGTCAAAGGAGGATTTCTACTCCTCAGCTGGCCCCCAGCGCTTAGCTGTCATCACCTCAGGTTTGCCTGGCTTCGGGACGCGCTGACATCTGCCTCTCCCCAGGCACACCCTTCCTGGGAAGGCCACACCTGAGGACTGATTGAGATGGAGATAGGAAAACCCAACCATTTTGGCTCAACATGGAACAGCTCTTTCCGGCCAATAAGTGCCAGAGCTGCCCAAGATTTAGCCCAGGCTCAGAGGTCCTGGATCACATTTTGTCTTCTCCCCCTTCCTCTCCCTCTCCTAAACACAAGAGCTGATGCCAAAAAAATACCCGTCTGTCAAACTTCATCTCATAGCTGTTTCTAGAAAACCTACTTGTGACAGCTAGTTGTAGGAGTGGTCTAAAAAAGACAAGAGATAAATGGGGCTATTGATCTGGTGACTCACTGCTGGCATGGAAGCAAAGCCATTAGTGGTGGTGGGTGGAGACAGGCATTCGCCAGCAGAAGAGGGTGGTCAGTTGTTGACATGTCCATTGGAGGAGAACCGAGATCACAGAGGGATTGCACTGGTTGGGTAATTCACCAGGCATGTGAGAGTAAGAAGGACATAACTACAGGGACAATGGATTGGATGGCTTGTTGCTAAGCATCAGTGCTCTAGGAAAGATAACTAGAAGCTATAAACAATTGTAAACCACGGTGAAAGCCAAAGGGCTTCCTAGTAGCTTAGAAAGAAGCACTTACTGAAGCAGGAGCACCTAGAAAGGTGAGGACCAGGCCCCAGAATTAAGCGTGGCCCAGCTCGAGGGGAGGATAAAGACTAAGATAGGTCTCCCATGCCTAGGTAAAGTCCCCAGTCGGGGTGAGTCAGGGGATCTGGGCAGAGAGGGAGGCAAAGACTTGGGATAGGAACATCGAGAAGTCCCTCCAAATGTTCCACTTCTTGGCCAATGAAAGCCAAGAAACAAATTTGGAAAGACATAAATAAGAAACATGAAGTGTAAATTAAGGGAATAAAAACAAGCATGCAATGAAGAAAACAATGGAACCATAAAATGTCTTCTTAAAAAGGCAGATATGATTGATAGATCTCTAGTAAGGCTTACCAAGAAGGAAGACATATGTAACCAATGTCAAAGTGAAAAAGGAAGTGTCACCACTCAGGTGACCATCATCTACTACGGATATCAAGAGCTATTAAATAGAAAACACTATGAATACGTATATGCAAATACCTTTGATATTTTAAGTACAATAAGCAACTATCTAAAATACACTACTTGGGGGAAAAATCAGAAGAAACAAAATTCTTTAGAGTCTCTTATCTATTAAGGGTATTAAATCTGTCATTTTAAATCTTCTCACAAAGAAATATAGTCTGAGGTTGTTTAAATGGTAAATTATTTTAAACATTGAAGGAAGAGCTTATACCAATCGTTAAAAATAGCCTCCCAACTTTTTTTATGAACTAATCACAAGCTTAATACAAGAACCACGCACGGACGTAACAAGAAAGAAATGGCAGGCCGATTTGTTTATCATAAACATTAATACAATATTCTAAATAGAATGCTGGCAAATGAAATCCAAAAACAAATGAAAAATTGAATACATTATTAGCTTTCGTAATGAGGATTTTCCAGGCAAGAAAAGAATATGTTAACTTTCAAAAAGCAATCAAGGTAAGCAAAACACTTCCAGAATAGCAAGAAAGAACTTCTAAAAATGTTCTCCATAAAAACCAGAGAGCGATAAGCTCTGTGATCTGGTAGTTAAGGAAGCCAGATCTCACATGGCCAACTACATGGTTCAAGTACCAGACCTAGCAGCTTGAGAAGTTGGTCAGTTATGTGTGCACATGTCCCCAAACCCTGACAGGACAGATACATGGAGGAGAGGGGATTGGCATGACAATTCCCTATAGAGGGTGCTTTCTCATGTTTCTGGTAAGTATACCTGCCTTCTGGCAAAAGAAAAACAAAACACTGGCAAAGCTGGCAAAAATCAACTTTTTCACAACTCTAAAAATTATCTATGGATATAGACGAATGCAAGGAAAATTTATTGAAGAAAAATGGGTGATTACAGTAAGGATATTAAACTCTGTGACATAATTTGTCCTATTCCCATTCCCCTTTGCAAGTTCTGGAATGGCCTGGAAGCCAACAGCCTCAATATATTAACTGAAAACAAGAAACCATGTAGCCAATGAGTCATTATCGGATATAGCTGTTAGCTCCCCCCCAGAACCTCTCTCAGTGTCTTCATTTGACCTGAATCAGAGTTTGTACAGTGAAGAATAAGGCAGAGTTGAAACTGCCTGTTGTAGTATGCAAATGTGCCACAAATATACACAGAGACTCTGGCAAAGACTGCAATGTTTGCTGGTTAAAAGTATTTAAAGAGGGGGCCAGCAGGTGGTGTTAAGGCACTGGACTCCCATGTGGTCGACCACAGTTCAAGTGCCAAATCTGGTGGCTTGAAACTCACACTGGGCATGTGTACTTTTGTGCCCAAAATTCTGAGAGGAGAATGGAGAAGAAGGGATTGCAGCATGGCCATTCCCCCCGGGGAGGAGGGGTGATTTCTCATTTTCTATCTCTCTGTTTCTCTCTGTCTTTTCAGTAAGTGCACACACCCTAAAGCAAAAATATTTTTAAAAAATTAAAGTATTTAAGTAAATCTCTGTCCAATCATTAACTAACCACTGAACTGCTATATAGTTAAAGACTTTAGTGGCCAGGCATAACACAGAAAACTCAATTAGCTCAGCAAAATCACTAGACAAATAAACAGCAGCCACAAAAACAACAGCAAATCCTGAAAAGGAGGAGAATTCAATGTACTGAGTTGTACATTATATATTTAAAATGACAATCTTTCAACCACAAATGACAAAATGTGCAAAGAGACTGAAAGGTATGACCCATACACAGAGGAAAAAACAGTCAACAGAAACTATTCCTGGGAAGCTCAGACATTATTCTTACTGGACAAGAAATAGCTCTTTTAAAACACGTCCAAAGACTTAAAGAAACTCGTCTTTAAAGAATTAAGAGGAAGTATAAGAAGGATAGCTTAACAAATTGAGAATTTTTTTTTTTTAGGGGGAGAGGTTTTTGCTATAGGGCATGTGCACTCACCAGAAAGACAGAGAGATAGAAAGTGAGAAATCACCCCCCAAGGGGGATGGCCACGTTGCAATTCCTTCTCCTCCATTCTCCTCTCGGGATCTGGGGCACACATGCACATGCACCTGGCGTGAGTTTAAACCACCCGGTCTGGGACTTGAATCACAGTTGACTATATGGGAGTCCAGTGACATAGCCATTACATCAACTGCTGGTCCCACAAATTGTGAATATTGATATATATAATTTTTTAAGTTAAAGAATGAAACAGAAATCCCCCAGTTAAAAAGTACAATAACAAAAAATAAAAATGCAATAGGAAGACTCAACAGTGGATGTGAACAGACAGGAAGAATCAACAAACATGAAGATAATGAACTGAGATTATCCAATCTATAAAATGAAAAAGGAAAAAAAGAATAAAATAAAATGTCCTTCTGACTTGGAAGATGTACCAACATACTCATTACTGGAGTCACAGAAAGATAAAAAGAACAGATCAAAAATAATATTTAAAGATATAATAGTTGAAAACTTCTCACATTTGATGAAAAAAGACTACATTCTCAAGAAGCACAAAAGTTCAAAAAGAATGCACTCAATAGATTCACACTTTAGGGCTGCTAGGTGGCATGGTGGTTGTGCTAGACTACCACATGGCTGACCAAAGTTCAAGTCCCAGACCAGGTGGCCTAAAAATCACAACAGGTAAACAGATAAATAAATAAATAAATAAATAAATAAATAAAATAACTTAAAAGATCCACACTTTGACATGTTGTAATCAACTACTGAAAGAATCTTAGAAATAATCAACTCATCAGATAAAATGAATCCCCTGTAAGATTAGTATCTGTCTTCTCATCAGAATTCATGAGTAGGATGGCATAGTCAAAGTGTTAAAAATAACACTATCGAACAGAAAGCCTATATGCATTATAACTATCCTTTCGAAATGAGGAACAAATTAAAACATTGCCACACAAATAAAAGCTAAGAGAAAATTTGCCTCCAGCAGAACCAACCTCGTAAGAGATTGAAAAGAGTCCTTCAGGATAAAATGAAAGGAGAGTAGACAGTAACTTGAATCCACATGAGGAAATAAAACGTACTGATGGATGTAAATTAAATAAATAAATGCAAAAGACAACATAAATGTATTTTTTGTCTGAAACATGTACTATCTGATTTAAAACACAACGCATAAATCAATCATTGTAAAGTTGTGCTTTGGATAAAGATGGAATTTGTAGACAATAATGGTACAAAGAAGGAAGCAGGAAAAAAGTTATATAGAAACAAAGTTCGGATATTATTGAAATTAACTTGATAGTCATCTGAACTATATTGTTACAAATTAGGACAATTCAAGAAATGTAGTCAAAGAAACAAGAAAAATTTAAATGGGGGTAGCTGATGGCATGGTGGTGGCTGGATCTCACATGGCCAACTGCAGGCTTCAAGTCCTGGACCCAGTATCTTGAAAAACGTGCTGGATATGTATGCGTGTATCCCCAAAAACCCAAGAGGATACTAGATGATAAAGGACTGCAGTGTGGCCATGCCCCCCTGGAGGGGTGCTTTCTCATTTTCCTTCTCTCTGTCTCTCTCCAGAGAGTTCATATGCCTTATAGCAAATTTAAAACAAATAAATAAAAATATTTTTGGTAGAATTCTTCCTCATCACCTTATTAAAAAAATAAATGAGACTGAGACTGGTTTACCAGGGTATATCTAACAGAGAAGAAGCACTAATGGAGGATTAAAGAAATTTAAAAATACATAGAAAATAGCAAAATGGCAGCTATAAATCCTAACTTATCATAATCACATTAAATGAAATGAATTCAGTACTATCAAAAAACAGAGATTTACCAAGTACACACATGATTTTAATTTTATGCTGTTTATAATAGACAAATTTTATATTTAGAGAGACAAACAGGTCAAAACTTTAAAAACAGACATTTGTAGGCATATATGTTTATAGCCTGCTGTTGTTAGATGGAATGTTGAATGTCTCTTAGGTCTAGTTCATTTATAGTGTTTTACAAGTCCTCTATTTCTTTTTTTTAAAAGAGAGATTTCTGCTCTAAGATGCATGCACTCACCAGAGAGACAGAGAGAAAAAGTGAGAAATCACCCCCAGGGGGGATGGCCATGCCACAATCCCTTCTCCTTCATGCTCCTCTCAGGATTTTGGGCATAAGCCTGACACAAGAGACTGGTGTGAGTTTCAAGCCTCCAGGTCGGGAACTCAAACCATGGTCGGCCATATGGCAGTCCAACACTGTAACCACTGCGCCACCTGCTGGGCCCCTATTTCATCTTTAATCTTCTATTTAGCTGTTCTACCCACTGCTGAAAGTGGATTATTACTGTTGAATTGTCTACTACCCCTTTCAATTCTGTTAGTTTTTGCTTTTTTTGTGTTTCTGAGCTCTGTTATTTCTGTTAAGTGAAGGGGACTATGGTATGACCAGTCCTAGTTGAGGGCGCCCCCTTTGTCTCTCTACCTCATGCCCATCCCTTGTGCTCTCCCTTGTGAACAAAATAAAAATAAAATAAAATGTCCTTTTTCTCTGGTACCAAATTTTTTTTTTCTTCTTTTGAGAGATTTTCGCTCACGTGCTCACGTGCTCACCAAAGAGACAGAGAATCAGAAAGTGAGAAATCACCCCCCGGGGAACGTGCATACCGCAAACCCTTCTCCACTCTCTCGGGATCTTCAGCACGCACACACACGTGCCTGGCGTAAGTTTTACATTGCTGGGTCTGGGGCTTGAATTGCAGTCGACTACGTGGAAGTTCATTGATGTAACCATTACACCACCTGCTGGTCCCCCAATTTTTTTTTTAAAGCCTGGTATATTACTACATCTATTTCAGCTTTTGCTATCTGTACAGATTCGATCTTTATCAAAACACAACTGGATAATTTTTCAGAAATTGACAAGCTAATCCTAAGAGTCCATACAGAAATGCAATAGAGAATAGCTAAAACTATCCTGATAAAGTTAGAAGACTCACCCTTCTCAATTTCAAAGCTTACTCCAAAGATAGAATAATCAAATAGCGCATATTCACAGAGGACGGACACATAGGCCAGTGAAATAGACAGTCCAGGAGTAAACCCATTCTTCTATGACCAATTAATGCTTGTCAGCGGTATCAGGTTGAATCCCTAACTCACACCATTCACAAAAATCTATTAGAAATGGATCAACAACCTAAATAAAAGAGTTAAATCCATAAAACTCTTAGAAGAAAATATGGTACTAAATATAAATGCCTTTGATTGTGTGCTTTTAGATATCACATTAAAACACGGGCAACAACAACAAAAAAGAAACAGATAAACTGCTAGAAATATCTGTGCTTCAAAGGATGCTATCAAGAAAATAGAAAAATTCTCCAAGAATATAAGAAAACAGCTGCAGATTAGGAGCTGGGTAAGGGTACAGCCATAAAAAGCAACACCCTGCAAGGCCGACTCTCATGAAGAGGTTCTGGGTTTCCATCCAGGGACCTCCCGAACATGCCAAGTTTGCATGTGCCCATGATCCAGAGTTGCGGGAGCTGGGGGTGCATTACAGCGTGAGGACCCTGTTCTGGACATGGTCTCCCTTTCTCTTTCTCTCACTTCTGGAATAAAGAACTATTTCAAATGTACATATTTGCAGATCATATATCTGATAAAGTATTGCATCCAGAATATATAAGAATTTATAACTTAACAATTAATAAAATAGCCTAATTTTTAAATAGACAAATTATTAGAATAGATATTTCTCAATATAAGACATACAAATAGCTAATACTAACAAGCTCATAAAATATTGCTCAACATAGCCATGAGCAAAGTGCAAATCTAAACCACAGTGGAAACCTTCACATCAACAGGCTGGTTACGAACAGAAAGAACAGCAAGTGTTGGTGAGCATGGAGGAATTGGAAGCCTCTTACATTTGAGAGTGGGACTGGCATCTGCTCAAAATGTCACACACAGAGTACTGCTTGTCCTGGCCGTTCCACTCCTAGGGACATGCCCAAGAGAACTGAGAATGAATGGCCACAGAAAAATTTGTATACACATGCTCACAGCACCATTATTCAAAAGTGGAAACAATCTGACATGTGTCTCAGCTAATGTATGAATTTTTTTAACATGGTACATGCCTACGATGGAATATTGACAATAAATGAAGCGCACATGCAACCGCATGAATAAAGTTTGGAAATATTATGCTATGTGAAAGAAGCCAGTCATGAAAGGTCTTGTGTTGTATGATCCCATTCATATATTTCCAAAACAATCAAATTCATAGGAACAGAAAGTAAATTAGTGTTACCATGGGCTCAGGGAGAAGAGGGATGGTGACCTACTTGCTAATGGACGTGGGGTTTCTTTTTAAGGTGATGAAGATGATCTAGATGGTTGTGATGGTTACACAACTCTGAGAATTTGAAAATCACTTCATTAGGGGCCAGCAAGTGGTGTGGTAGTTAAGGTACTGGACTCCCACATGGATGACCACAGTTCGAGTGCCAGACCTAGTAGCTTGCTTTCTCACCTTCTCTCTCTGGTGAGCACACATGCCCTACAGCAAACTGAAATAATGATAATAATAATTAATTTAAACAAATAGTTCCTGAAAATATAACTTACTTATACACTTCAAACATATCAATTTTATGATATGTAAATTACATCTCAAACTGGTATTTTAAAGGTAATTAACATAACATGAAATAGTAGATATAAAGTATTTGATAAAATTCAAAACCCATTAATGAATTGAAAAGAAACTTTGCAAAACTACAAGTAGAAAAACGCTTCCTTAATCTGATCAAGAGTATTCATAAAAGCCCTGCGGCAAACATCGCAGTTAAGGGTGAAATATTGGGCACTTTCTCTCTGACAGAGACAGGGCGTGATGACTAGCATGGAAGGAGTAAATGCTCATTATCTGTAGAGGAGATGATTGTGTGCTAGGAAAATCCAGATTCATCTGAAGGCAAACTACAGAAAGCATGACATGATTTAGCAAATGATACAAAGAAACAGAGAAAGAAAACATTTTAAAGGTCTTTAAAATAACACTAAAAATAACAGAGACCCATAGATAAATCTAAGGAAAGACACAGAAGACCTCCAAAGTAAAGCTTTTAATGTATTATTGAGAGAATTGTTTTAATTGCCACAGGACGCATACACTCACAAGAGAGGGAGACAGAGAGACAGAGAGCGAGCAAGCACTTGCGTGGGGAGTGGACGCACATAGAAAAAACAATCTCTTTCACCTTTACCATACATAAAAATTGATCTCAGTGCCATCGCCTCTCCTGTGCCGTTTCCCTCCCTGCCAGGATGCTGAATACACACACCTCGCAAGGTTATCAAGTCGCCAGGGACAGGACATGAAATGCAGTCGGCCATGTGGGGTCCACCTCCTTTAACCACTGAGCTACGAGTCCAGTCCAATAGAAATTTAAAAATATTTCATTTAAAAGATCTAATTAATGTTACCATAGTCTAATACATCATTTTCATGAGTTGGAAGCCTCAGTGTTGTAAAGCAATTCTCAATTTGATCTTTATATATTTAATCTAGCCTCGATTTTAAAACAAAACAAAAGAAATAATTGTGGAAATTATGAGGTGATTTTTAAAATGACATTAAACGAACAGGAGCAAAAATAGACAAAACTTTTTAAGAACAAGAGCAAAAAGAGAAGAATTACACTATTTGCTATAAAGACTCCCAGGGCCAGCAGGTGGTATGGAGGTTAGGGGGCCGGATTCCACATGGTCGGCTACGTAATTCGAGTCTCTTGAAAATCATGCCAGGCACATGTGCATGAGTCCCCAAAAGCCCAAGAGAGAATGGAGGAGGAGCTGAGACATGGCCACCCGCCCAGGGGTGATTTATCACTTTCCGTCTCTCTTTCTGTCTCTCTCTGGCAAGTACACACATTCTATCGCAAAAACTAAGAAAGTAAGACTCACTATGGTCACTACAGTGACTCGGATGGTGTGATACTGGCTCTAGAGGATCCAGCAATAGATACTCATAACCAACGACTCGATTGAGAACTATGGTGACGCTGCAGTGCACAAGGAAAGGATTGTCCCCTAAGTACATACAGGGTAGTGGGTCTGTTAAATACGCACATAGAAATTCACCTTTACCACACATAAAAATTGATCTCAGCATGATGGTAGATGCAAGACTGAATGCTACAGCAGTACAATTCCTAGAAGAAATAAAGAAGGACATTTTTTGTTTGGGGGTAAGTTAAGATTTCTTAAGACACAAAAAGAAAAATATCACACCAAAAATGACCAATACAGCCATTAAAATTAAGACTTTCTATTTTATAATAGACGTTGATGAGACAGAAGGCAATCACAGATCTCTGGATACCGGTATTCAGCAGACAGCTTGGGTCCAGGATGCACACAAAATGGGCCTGCGGTGGCGTGGTGGGGAAGGCAGCGGGATCCCACATGGCCGACTGTGTGGTTCAAGTCCAGATCCAGTGGCTTTAGAAACATACCAGCCGCAGGGATGTGCATGGAAAACCCCAAAAGGAGGGAGAAATGGGGGAGAAGGGAGTGTGGTGTGGCCATCTCCCATGGAGGGTGTTTTCTCGCTTTCCCTTCTCTGTCTCTTTCCAGTGAACACATGTGCCCTCTAGCAAATTATAAACAAACAAACAAACAAACAAAACCAAGAATACATATAAAACAACAAATTGATTAAAAGACAGACCTCCAGAAAATGGGCAAAATATCTGTATAGACACTTCACAAAAAAAGGAAAAATTAGTAGCCAAAAAAAGTTGAAAATTTGATCAAATGCAACTCTAACCACAAAGAGATGCCACATACTCCCACTAGAACTATCAAATGGAAACACGGCTGATGCCGAGGATGGGGGGTGGTGTATAGCCGCTGTGCCCTTCACACGCCGCAGGAAGGCTACAGCCGCGTTAGAAACTTCTGGTACAACCACATTAGAACATCTGTTTCTGAGCAAGTGCATAACCGTGTTCAAAGACTACTAGCGCTCCACTGTTCGTAATAGCTAAAAGTGGAAACAGTCCGAATGTCCATCGACCGTCGAATAGGAAAAGATACTGTGAAATAATCACAAGTTAGACTACTATAAAACGATGAGAACAAATAAGCCACAACAAGATGAAAATGTTAGGAATGTTTCAAACACGATACTGTGCACAGGAAGGCAGATACACAGCGTCTGCATTTCATCTGCTGCATGAAATCCGGAAGTAGGCACGGCTGTCTGAGGTGACAGAAACCGGGATGGACTTTCTTCTGGGAGGGTGAGCTACGCCTGGCAGGGAGCTTGAAGGACTTTCTGGAATGCTGTTAATATTCTATTTCTATTTATTTTGCTGCCACAGGGCACAGGCACTTGCTGGAGAGAGACAGAGGGAGATGAGAGAGGGAAAGTGAGAAATCACCCCCAGGGGAGATGGCCACGTTGTAGTCTCTTCTCCTTTCAGGACCTTGGGCTTGCACACATGACACTCCTGGCATGATTTGCAAACTGCCAGGTCTGGGACTTGAACCACTGTTGGCCACATAGGAGTCCAGTGCCTTAACCAGCTCGCCACCTGCAGGCCCCCTTCTTCTATTTCTTTATAAATGCATGCTGGTTACATAGATTTGGTCACTTTGCTAACATTCAGTGACATCTGCATGTATTTGCATACATCCCTGTATGAACCAATCACGTAAAGGCTTGGAAGAGTGAGATGAAACAGACACCTACGTCGCTTTCCTTTCTCCTGCTGGGGTGAGAAGCAGACCCTGCTGGCGTTGCTGTGTTCAGTCTGGTTACGGAACTGCGAGCATTTGAGGAAGTCGGGCCAGGAGGAATTCACCATCCCCAGGACTGACTCGCAGCCTTCTTTGGCAGCCTCGCAGAAGGACCTACAGGGCAAAAGCCCATGACTAGAAGAGAAGAGAGAGGCGAAAATTAATCTTTCTACAGCACACATCTTGAAATAATAATGAAATGAAAGAAAAGTTCCCATCATTGCTAAATGAGATCCATTTATATTCACTACTGATTGAGCGTCCCTAATCCAAAAGCCCCCAAATACAAAATTTTTGGAAGACTGACATGATGCCAGAACAGAAAATTCCATACCTGACCTGCTAGCATGTCTTAGGGAAAATGCTGCAGGGGCCAGCAGGTGGACCCCCACACAGCCAGCCACAGTTCGAGTCCCAGACCTGACGGTTTCAAACTCACACAGGGTTCGTGTACGTGCGTGCCCAAAATCCCAAAAGGACAATATAGGAGAAGGGACTGCGGTGTGGCCATCCCCCCAGGGGATGATTTCTCACTTTTTGTGTCTGTGTCTCTTTCTGTCTCTCCGGTGAGCACACTATCGCACCCGGTAGCAAAAATCTCTCTAAAGAAACAAACAAAAACACTGCAATAAAAAATATTGCATAAAATTTCTTTCAGGCTATGTGTATAAGAAGTATATGAGCGGGAACCAGCAGTTAGCGTAATGGCTATGTCGCTGGACTCCCACGTAGTCGACCACGGTTCGCGTCCCGGACCCAGTGGCTTAAACCTCACGCCAGGCGCGTGTGCGTGCGTGCCCAAGATCCCGAGAGAAGAATGGAGGAGAAGGGATTGCGGCGTGACCATCCCCCCTGGGGGGTGATTTCTCACTTTCTGTCTCTCTGTCTCTCTCTGTCTGTCTGGCGAGCACACGTGCCTTATAGTGAAAAATCTCTCTCTCAAAAAAAAAAAAAGAAAAGAAAGAAAGAAAAGAAAAGAAGTATATTGAGAGACTAGCAGTTGGTGTAATGGCTACATCGCTGGACTCCCATGTAGTCAACTGTGGTTCGACTCCCAGACCCGGTGGCTTAAACTCATGCCAGGCGCCTGTGCATGTGCGCCCAAGATCCCGAGAGGAGAATGGAGGAGAAAGGATTGCGGTGTGACCATCCCCCCAGGGGGGTGATTTCTTGCTTTCTGTCTCTCTGTCTCTCTGGCGAGTGCATGTGCCTATAGCAAAAACCTCTCCAAAAAAAAAAGAAAGAAAGAAGTATTTGAAACATAAATGAAGTTTGTATTTAGATATTCCTAAGATATCTCATTATATATGAGATAATATCCCAAAATAATAATGAAAATAAAGATCCAAAATCTAAACACTTCTCATTTCGAGCATTTTGAATCAGGGATATTCAACCTATACAGTAATCAACTTTAATTTCTTTCTTTCTTTTTTTTTTTTTTTGGGAGTTTTTTTTTTTAGGGTGT
>NW_006159512.1:9598859-9620128 GCF_000334495.1 Tupaia belangeri chinensis
TTTTTTTTTTTTTTTTGAGAGGTTTTTGCTTTAGGGTGCATGCGCTCACCAGATAGACAGCGAGAAGTCACTGCCCAGGGGAGATGGCCACACCGCAATCCCTTCTCCTCCTCCATTCTTCTCTTGGGATTTTTGGCCCATGTGCTCATGAGCCAAGTCGAGAGTTTTAAGTCACTGTCTCCAGGACCTGCACCATGATTGACCATGTGGGAGTCCAGCACCTTGATTATCATGCCACCTGCAGTCCTGTTTGAATTATTTTTAAATGTACAATTAGTGACCTTAAATCCATTTGCAGTTTTGTGCAGCCATTACTGCCTCATTTTGGAACTTGTTCATCATTCCAAGTAGAATTATTACCATTAAATCGTAACTTCTTGGGACCAGTAGATGGGGTAATGGCTACATCGCTGGACTCCCATGTAGTCAACTGTGGTTCGACTCCCAGACCCGGTGGCTTAAACTCATGCCAGGCGCCTGTGCATGTGCGCCCAAGATCCCGAGAGGAGAATGGAGGAGAAAGGATTGCGGTGTGACCATCCCCCCAGGGGGGTGATTTCTTGCTTTCTGTCTCTCTGTCTCTCTGGCGAGTGCATGTGCCTATAGCAAAAACCTCTCCAAAAAAAAAAGAAAGAAAGAAGTATTTGAAACATAAATGAAGTTTGTATTTAGATATTCCTAAGATATCTCATTATATATGAGATAATATCCCAAAATAATAATGAAAATAAAGATCCAAAATCTAAACACTTCTCATTTCGAGCATTTTGAATCAGGGATATTCAACCTATACAGTAATCAACTTTAATTTCTTTCTTTCTTTTTTTTTTTTTTAGAGAGATTTTTGCTATAGAGTGTATGTATTCACCAGAGACAGAGAGAGAGAGACAGAAAGACAGAAAGGGAGAGCCACCCCCTGGGGGGATGGTCGTGCCACAGTCCCTTCTCCTCCATTCTCCTTCCGGGATCTTGGGCACACATGTATGTGCATCTGATGAGAATTTTAAGCCGCCGGGTCCAGGACTCGAACCACAGTCGACTACGTGGGAGTTCGGCGACATAATTATTATGCCATCTGCTGGTCCCAGCACCTTTAATCTCTATATTAAGTATATAACAATGATCTCAGCCACCCTGTTACCCTAGTAACTTGATTCTAGAGAGAATAAGTGGTTCTATAAAACATCATCTATCTCTTGCAGATTCACTTAACCCAAATGATTTTTAAAATTTCCTGTGTTAACACTTGTCAACCCAAAAAGAGAGAGATTTGATATCAAAAGGGGAAAATGAACAGGGAGACGAAGGCCCCCAGATTGCAACAGCAGAAGTAGGTCAGGAAATAAGTTTCTCTCATGTTTTACTCTGTCCTTGGAGAAATTCAAAGGCAGACAGAGAAAAAGCTGCTCCTTAATCTCCCTGTCCTCCCTGCAAAAGGAACACTGCACCGACAAGTGGGCCCCCGGAAGACCTTGTACAGGCTTCTGTCTTTTCAGATGTCCTTTCGTCCTCTGTAGAACGGGAACAAGCAAACTGTTCCCTAGTGGACACATGGTCATAGACGCCGATCAGTCTTGTTCTTTTTTTTCCCATTAAATTTTGTCTTAATGGATCTCAAAATTCTATGACAGATTTTAGGTCAAGTTGTTTCCATTACAAAGTACTGATTTTAAAATCTAATAACTTAAAGCTGCCACACACGCACACACACACAGACAAACAGTCCACAAAACATTTCCCTTTCCTTCTGAAAATTTTACGATGCATGTTATCATTAACCAGGCTTTTACTATTCAACTCAAAAGGCCAATTGAGACAACAGTGCTGAGACCGTCCTTCCCCCCACTGCTGGAGACTGGGCGGCAGGAACTAGGGGCATTCGTTCAGCCTCTGAGCTCTCTGGCTTGGTGGCCTTGCCAGCTCCAGCTCCTACTCGTCCACGGCTTCGATGACACCCACGGCAACTGTCTCATGTCACGAACAGCAAAATGACCCAGAGGAGGATAGTCAGAGAAGCTCTCAGCACACACGGGCTTGCCAGGAACCATCTCAACAATGGCACCATCACCAGATTCCAGGAAAGGAGGGCCATCTTCCAGCTTTTCACCAGAACGGCAACCAATTTTCTCAGCTCAGCAAACTTGCTAGCGATGTGAGCCGTGTGACAACCCAGTCCAGGGGCGTAGCCAAGCACTGACTTGGTTCAGGATAATCACCTGAGCAGTGAAGCCAGCCGCTTCCATTGGTGGGTCATTTTGCTGTCACCAGCAACACGGTCATCCTGAACCTCTTTGACAGACACGTTCTCGACATCGAAGCCCACACTGTCCCCAGGAAGAGCTTCACTCAGCGCTTCATGGTGCATTTCAACAGGCTTTACTTCAGTTGTCGTATTGACTGGTACAATTGCTCCACTCGGTCCACAGGGGCACGGCCAATACCCCCAATTTTGTACCCATTTTGGAGGGGCAGACACAGGGCTTGTTGGACGAGTTGGTGGCAGGCTGCAATCCAGTGCTTCCAGCGGTGTAGTTCCACTGGCATTGCCATCTTGACGGGTGACTTTGCATCCCTGAACCATGGCATATTAGCACTTGGCTCCAACCTGTTGTCACCATTCCAACCAAAATTGTCACAAACGCTACTGTGTCAGAATTGTCACCAATTTTCTTAATGTAGGTGCTGACTTCTTTAACAATTTCCTCACACCTCTTTTGACTTTAGGGAGGCTCAGTAGAATCCATTTTGTTAACACCAACAATTGGTTGTTTCACACCCAGAGTGTAAACCAGAAGGGATGCTCGTGGGTGTGCCCGTTCTTGGAGATGGCAGCTTCAGATTCACCAGCACCAGCAGCGACAATCAGGACAGCACGGTTGGCCTGAGATGGGCCTGGGATCGTGTTTTTGATAGTCTCAGCTCTCCACGGGGAGATGTCAGCGGCAATGCCGGGCTCGCGTTCCGCTTTCAGCTCATCCAAGACCCAGGCCTGTGCGAACGAGCCCTTTCCCATCTCACGGCCTCCTTCTCAGGCTTATCGATGGTTCCCCTGGCGATCCCACCACATCTGTAGGGCAGAAGCCAGTAGCAGTGGCCTTGCCGGACTCTACGTGTCCAATGACAACAACGCGGATGTGGGCCTTCGCCTCGCCCATGCTGGCTTTGATTTAGCGGTGGTCTTCATGACACCTGTGTTCTGGTGGCAAACCTGCTGTGAAAAAAAACACAATCTTTTTTTCTCTTTAGAGGTTTTTACCTCAGGGCACTTGTGCTCAGAAAAGACAGAGTGAGAGACAGAGACAGTGAGAGGAAAAGTGAGAAATCGCCCCCCTGTGGGGATGGCCACACCACAATCCCTTCTCCTCCTGACACCTTGGGCACACATACACGTGCATCCCGCATGATTTTCAACCCACTGGATGTGGGACTCAAATGCGGTTGGCCATGTGGAGTTCAGTGATATAACTGGGACACCACTGCTGGTCCCACGGTCATTTTCCTACAGGAGACTAAGTCAGCCGCCCTGGGGCTTCCACACGGCCACTTCTCCACTGTCCATCTTGGGACCATAGTTCACTCATCCAAGACTCAGAGTCCTCATTTGAAAAGTGAAGGCTTTGGGGGACCAGCAGTTGGCGTAGTGGCTGTGTCGCTGGACTCCCATGTAGTAGACTGTGGTTCGAGTCCCGGACCCTGTGGCTTGAAACTCACACTGGGCGCATGTGCGTGTGTGCCCAAGGTCCCGAGAGGAGAATAGAGGAGAAGGGATTGCAGCGTGGCCATCACCCTGGGGGGTGATTTCTCGCTTTCTGTCTCTCTGTCTCTCTCTGTCTGGTGAGTGCACGCGCCCTATAGCAAAAACCTCTAAAAAAAAAAAAAAATGAAAAGTGAAGGCTTTGGAAGAGCTGGCGTTCGGACAATTTTGTGGTCCTTTCATCACTAACATTGTATAAATCAAAATGTGTTCTTCGATGCATTGTCTCCAAGGAGCCCTAATCATTGCACCAGCTTTGCTAAATTTTAAAAGGTAACAGACATTTTTCTAAAGTTCATTCTGGGACTATATAGAAACATTAAAATACCATTAGACCCTCCGCTCTAAAAATAGGGCTTAAGAAAAGTGTCTAAAGTGTTTCCAGATAACTTCTCTTAAGAGGTGTAACCAACTGAGAGTCATAAGCTTTAAACTGCCGGGCCAGGCCACGTGAACGGGTGATAGAGTATTAATAACTAGCAGCTCTTTCGAACAGTGAGCAAAATACCGGGCCATTTGTTCTTGCTTTGCATGAAATTCAGCGGAGGTATTTTGCTTTTCACCACATGGGACGGCGTGGTGAGACACGCCACAGCACCCTGGAATGTGTCTGTACCCGAGCAGCCAGCACTGACAGCGAGAAGCAGGGCTGCACCGGGGAGGAGGCCGCGGCGGCTATCGGAGGACTGTTTTAGAAACGGCGATGATTTTAACTCAAAGTGTGAAGGACATTTGGTGTCATGCAAAAGCCCCTAACAGATTTCAACTGCAGTTTAAGCAGCAAGCAGTCGGAATTATTTGCTGAAGCATTTGATAAATATAGAAATAATTCTATTGTGTAGTGATAGCGGGGTTTTTCATACTTTCCCTGGGAAGGATGTTCTACAGTGAATTATCTACCACAAAAAAAAAAAAAAGATACACTTCATTTATAAAATACTGGGTATTTTATTTAGCAAAGAAAGCTTTATTTTACCTGCAAAGGAAGGACACAAATTTAAAACGAGACAAGCGGCAGCCACAAAGCAGGCTTCTCAGGCTCGTGGCTGGGCAAGGTCTGTCAACCACCTTTCTCTAACTTTTCCCTTGGAGCCACTTTTAGATGACTGGAGCTGCACAAGCGCGTGTTGGGTGATGAGCCGCGCTGGCGGGCGAGTAGATCGCACAACTATTATTAGCTCTAAAACTGGCCCCACGTCCACACCACAGAGGTCAGCCCGTGCTTCGGCTGGCGGTCGTCATGGTCGTTTTCAGGGCCGGTTCACCAGTGCACAGGGGAGTTCAAATCACGGCACCTTCTACAGGTGGAAAGCTTCGTTGTTGTTGTTTTAATTTCCACTCAAAGGAAAATGACCATCCACTTTTCTTTCTTTCTTTCTTTCTTTCTTTCTTTCTTTCTTTCTTTCTTTCTTTCTTTCTTTCTTTCTTATCTAGAGGGTTTTGCTATAGGGCGCATGCGCTCGCCAGAAAGACAGAGAGAGACAGACAGAAAGCGAGAAATCACCCCCCCCCCAAAAAACCCCCCGGGGGGGGGATGGCCATGCCACAATCCCTTCTCCTCCATTCTCCTCTCGGGATCTTGGGCACGCATACACATGCGCCTGGCCTGAGTTCAAGGCACTGGGTCCAGGACTCGAACTGTGGTCAACTACTTGAAAGTCCAGCGACGTAGCTACTACACCAACTGCTGGTCCCCCATTGTGCTCTTCTTGAAGTGAACTAAGACATTATTTCAATATTCACTCACTTCCCACCACCACCATCACCCTCCTCTGACAGGCATCATTTTCTTGGTGGTAATTCCATCTCCCCAAGCTTTGAGGCCCCAAAGCCTTTCCCTCACCTACGACCTCACCATTCACAAGCGAAACACAGCCACCGTGCCTCCCCAACCCTCTGAGCCTCTTCTCCTCGCTCTCCCATTCCATGTTCTCTTCGCATTAACCCAGCACAGTTCCTCTAAGTCATGACAGCTCTAGGCCGTTACTGGGCCTGAAATGCCTTTTTTTTTTTTTTTTTAAGTTTATTTATTTAGTTCATCCATGAGTGAAAGGGATAGGGACAGGATCTTGACGTCACAATCCCCCTGGCCTTAGCCCTCACAGGCCAGGAGCACACTGGGCCAGGGGTACTCAGGACATGAGCCCAGGACCTTCCCACATGGGTCGCCTTTCACCATGGTGCCCCCATCCAGCCTGGTCTGCCCTTCCCTGACCTTGCTCAGGTGGTAACCTTCTCGTCACCCTGCCACATCGGCCCAGCAGCTGTCCTCCCCCTGCCAGCAGCCTTCCTTGGCTGTCGTGAGGAACGCACCCCTCCTCCTGCTCCGTGTCACCCCACGCCCTGTTCTCCGATCACGCGGGCCGGCATCTCCCCGGGGCTCTTGTCTGCTCTGCCAGGCTGCGTCCCTTGAAAGCAGCACCGTATTGTATTCAGCGGCAGATCCCCACCATCAAACAACGTTCCTGGCACGTTATAGATGCCAGCAAGTGTTTGCTGAAGAAAAAAATGAGTCGTTTTCCCAACATCCTTGTTGAATAAGCTGACGCCAGGAGCTGCGAGGGAACTCAGAGCCCGAGTGTTCCCGGTACGAGGGGACTCAGAGCCCAAGCGTTCCTGGTACGAGGGGACTCCGAGCCTGAGCGTCCCTGGTACGAGCTTCCACTCTGCCTCACACTGAGCCACACTCACACCCTTGGTAGAAGAAGGTGCTTCACCCCAGCACACCCTCTCACCCCGCTTGGCTCAAGTGCTCAGCAAATCCGGCTCGCTGTCACCTCCTGGACTCCCGGGTCCTCATGGGTCAATGTAATCTCAATGACTCTGCTGGAAGGACAGCTCTCGTCACCCTGCCCTGCCCTGCCCCTGCCCTGCCCTGCCCCTGCTCTCGATTCCTTCCTTGTTTTCCCACTGCACTTACCGTAAACTGTTTCCACTGCAGCTTTTATTTCTCCCCTGAGAGCGAGCATGAGTGAGAGCACCCCAACCTGACGCCGTGACCCACCCCAGCCCCAGCCAGCCAGGGCCATGACCCGTGCACCCAGCATGTACAGGGAGACCTCGGGATGCGCACCAGGGACCTGCCATTCCACTCGGCCTCAGCCTCACAGGGCTTCGTGACCGCGGCACCCCGGTGGCTGGCCCGGTGCACTGCGTACCTGGTGTTCGCAGCGCTGTCTGTCTACCGACTATCTCCCGCTAGCCAAACCCGAGCTCCGGGAGGCCAGGGGCGCGTGTCTATAGTATTTGCAGCTGTGTCCCTGGTGTGTGCAGAGGGTACACCGCAGACACCTGCTGACTAAGTGGGTCACGTGCACAGGGTGACTCAGGGGCCTGCTTGGAAGGAAGCTATCAGCAAAGTTGGGGAAAAGCCACCCCACAAACCCCCACTGAAAGGCTGTACAAGAGCTCACACCATCTCTGCCCGTGAGACCCCGTCCCTGCAGGTCAGCAAATTCTACACGTACTGGTCGGTCTTTAAAACCCCCGTGTAAAAGGAAAACAGCACGGCTCTGCAGCTGGAGTCCCAGACCCAGCCACTGAGAAACATGCCAGGTGTGTGTGCACACTCCCGCACTCCTGGGAGGAGAACGGCGTAGCGGGGACTGCAGAGTGGCCATCCCCCCCGAAGGAGGTGCCTCACTTCCCTCCTCTCTGTCTCTTTCTGTCTCTCTTTGGCAAGCACATGGGCCCTATGCCAAAAAAAATTAGAAGTCTTCAAAAGAAAAGGATGGGTGTGAATAATGCAAAAAACACACAACTTCTGAAAGGGAATATAAAATTCCGTACCCTTCTAACCAGCATGATTCTGATTCTCATTAATGTTTGGCATGGTTATCAGACCAGAGGGCAGGGGAAGAGAAATTTGCAATTGTTCGATGATTTCTGCAGCTGTTTTGATTTTTGCACATCATAAAACAATGCTATAAATATGGATCTCCAAATGAGCTGAATCCTAAGTAGTACTTCTAAATTCTAGTCATGTCTCCTTAGTACCAGCGAATTACTGTGAAGACAATAAGCAAACTTCTCTACTGAGGCCGATGAAATGCTCGGTACTCCAGACTCTGAGGTGCACAGACTCAGTGTACTTCAGACACCGTCACGACAACGCACCTGCAAAATGACCTGGTAATGCAGGCCAGCTGACAGAGCAGGGGTTAAGGCAGCTGGATCCCACATGGCCGATGGCATGGTTAGAGTCCGAGACCCACCAGCTTAAAACACACGCCGGGCATTGGCCTCTCTGTCTTTCTCTCTCTTTCTCTCCAGCAAATACATGTGCCCTCTAGCAAATTAAAAAAAAAAAAAAAAAAAAAGATTTGGTATGGCATAGGCTCTGACTTTCCAGCTTTGCATCTTTGTAAAAGAAAAGTAATCTGGCGATAGTGGTTATGGCATTGGACTTCCTTATGCCTGACTGCAGTTCGAGTCCTGGACCCAAAGGCTTGAAATTCATGCTGGGTGCATATGCGTGTGTGTGTGCTGAGATCCCGAGAGGAGAATGGAGGAGAAGGGATTGCGGCATGGCCACCGCCCTCTGGCAGGTGAGTTCTTGCTTTCTGGAAAGGAACCTCAGCCATCATTTTGTATTCTATGTAAAATGCAAGAAGCAGACAAGATCGCCAGTGTTGTCCGGCGTGGAAACCGGAATTGTGACACCCGTGGCCTTCTCAACGGCAGCCCCGGGTGTGTGTAAAGGACTGCCCTTTCCAAGTCCGCAGGTGACTTCAGGGAAGCGAAAGCCAAATGACGGCCGGAGCATTTAGCTGGTGATGGCAACAGCGCTTTCTGTCGAAACCTTTCGTTACCGATACACAGTTAAAAAAACCGTAATGATGAAAAATCGTGACTCTGTAACGTTTCCATTTATTCCCACGTGACCCAATAAAGTTGTTGGTAAAATCATTATTAAAATAATTAGCAATGTGGAATTATTCTCTCTTTAGGAAAACAAAATAAAATATGTTTTTGCTGACTTTATATAATCCATGAGTTCTTTAAAAATTAGTTTTAAATTGGACCAGCCAGTGGCATGGTGGGTAAAGTAGCCGAATCCTGCATGATTGACTATGTGGTTCAAGTCCCAGACCTGACAGCGTGCAAATCACATCGAGCATCTGTGTGTGCGTGCCCAAAATCTCAAGAGGAAAATGGAGAAGAAATTGCGTGTGGCCATCCCCCCGGAGGGGGGTATTTCTTGCTTTCTTTCTCTCTGTCTCTCTCGAGCAAGTGCACACACCCTGTCACAAAATGAATTTTAAAAATTGTTTTAAATCAAGTCATATTTTCCAATTAACCTTTAAGATGATTTCAGGATTGTATTTACACAAGCGCTTTGCACATAGTATTTTTTGCTTGTTTGTTTAGGTTTTTGTCACAGTGTGTGTTGTGTTCTCCAGGTATAGACAGTAAGTAGGAAAGTGAGTAATCATGCCCCAGGAAGCATGGCCACACCACAACCCCTTCTCCATCACTGTCTTCCCGGGATCTTGGGCATGCACGCACATGCACCTGGCATGAGTTTCAAGCCACCAGGTCTGGGACATGAACCACGGTCGGCCATGTGGGAGTCCAACACCTTAACCACCACACCACCTGCTGGCTCCGCTATACACTGTCTTATAAAATAGCATGTTTAAGAACATCATAAACCTTCTAAAGTTATGTGAAAGATGGACAAATTCATTACTTTTTTACTAAAACAGTAAAATTCCATTCAAAAATTGTGTAGCAAGACCAGCAGGTGGCATAATAGTTATAAATCTGGACTCCCGTGGAGTCAATTTTGGTTTGAGTCCTGGACCCAGCTGCTTAAAACTCACACCAGGTGCATGAGTGTGCGTGCCCAAGATCCCAAGAGGAGAATGGAGGAGAAGGGATTGCAGCATGGCCATCCCCGGGGCATGAGTTCTCACTTTCTCTCTCATTGTCTCCCTGTCTCTCTGGTGAGCATACTTGCCCTATGGCAAAACTAAAAACAAATAGATAAATAAACAAATTGCTTCTTCCAAAGAAATAAAAAGCTATTTTAAATATTTCTTGTTTCTTTGAACATTGGTTTTCTTCCTCTACTAGAGATTGAAACAAAATGAGTTTCGTTTCTAAAATCTTCATAATAATCAAGATTGGAATTCTGAAATCTTCCATTTGACTTAGGTTCATCTTTCAAGCTTCTGCTTTGGCTAAAATCCTAAGTAGGTAGATAAACATTCCAGTTAAAACAGAAACTCACGTGCCATCTTCAAAGTCTGTATCAAATACAACAGCTACCGTGTGTGGAGAACTCACTGTGGAACACTCCTGCCGGTATAGACCACATGGGACTCCTTTCCATAAACCATGCTATTAAACACACACACTTTATTCTTACTAAGTTGTTCTTTGTTTTATTTTTTTTATCCCCCCCCCCCAATAGGGTGCGTGTGTTTGCCAGAGACAGTGAGAGAGAAAGTGAGAAATCACCCTGCAAGGGGATGGCCGTGCTGCAATCCTTCCTCCTCCATTCTCCTCCATGCCCGGCATGATTTTCAAATTGCTGGGTCCGGGCCTTGAACCACAGTTAGCTAGTGCAAGTCCAGCCCCTTAACCACCAAGCCACCTGCTGACCCCTGAAGCCAGTTTTCTCATACTCCCCATAGAAGTAAGGAAACAGAGTCTAACAGAAAGCCCAACTGGTGTCCACGGTCTCCCAACAGAACCGGATTTCATCTGGCTGCGAACTCCGAAGCATATCCTCTGAAGCTGCCAGATTAAATCATTCAATCTCCAGTGAGCATACAAAACATACAACTGGGTAAAAGAAGAGTGATTTTCAAGAAGCTCATTTGAGGAAACGCATTTGAGCCTTGCCAAAAGCCTCCAGGAACTGAGTGTACTACGGAGCTGTCAGCATTCCTAGATTGGAGATAGAAACTTAATCTCCAGGCATCTGGCTAAGGAACTTTTATTGACTCTTCCTCGATAATAAGTGTTTCTGCTTTGAACCTTGTTGCAGATCAGTTCTCCAGAGCCATCAATTGCTAACATGTCAAGTGCCTAACGCCAAGGCCACATTTCATGAGCATAGAGTTCCTCTGCGAACTCCTAGAGGGTAGGAGTGGAGTGGAGACAGTGGAAGACTCCTGAGAGTCTTCCAGAAACAAAGCCCAGACTTCTGAGCCAAATTAACCCCTCCGCCCCAAGAGAATTACAGGCCTATATCTAAACTTGGTGGAAAAAAGTGGTAACTATACGTCGAAAGCAGTCAACCACAATAACTGCTGCTTCTCTCAAACTCAGAATCTCGGTGTGTTCTTTGTATATCAAAGACTCATCTATAACACATGCATTATTCTCTTGGCCCGAGAAGTGTGAATTTTTTGCTAGCTACTTGCTGATTTTTATTTGAAGAGAGATCTTTACTATAGGGTATGTGCATTCACCAGAGAGAGACAAAGAGACAGAAAGAGAGAAATCACCTCCCAAGGAAGATGCCCATGCCACAGTCCTTTCTCCTCTATCCACCTCTCAGGACTCTGGGCATGCACGCACATGTGCCTGGCATGAGCTTCAAGCTGCTGGGTCCAGGACTCAAACCACAGTTGACTACGTGGGAGTCTAGCAAAGTAACCATTATGCCATCTGTTAGTCCCAACTTGCTGATATTTTTAAGCTACCCTCTCTCACCCACATATTTTAGGAACTGCTCAAGTGGTTTATTGGTTAAATAACTACATCTTGAGATACATCCTAATGAATTTATGCAATTTACACTGCACTGAGCTTGTGTTACAACACAAGGCACACACACTGATTGAAGCAGCCAGTCCCAAGCGGGAGCTGTGGAAGGTCTCTGCGAGAGCAGACAGTGAAGCAATGAGTACCTGAGATCTCAGTGTGACCAGGCTGCAAACTTCACCATTTAGACACCCCACTCCAATCTCTTTAAATTAAAATGTAAATGTTATTTAGTGACTATTTCTCTATTATTTGGGTAGTAAAGGAAATACACAAAGTAGATTATCCAAAGTAGTAAAATGTAAGACAAAGATGTTAAACTTCAGAATTATTTTATACATTTTACTTTTCTGAATTTCTTTTGCTTATTAAATTTAGCTTGTAAGTTCCATGCACACACTAAATGACTCCAGGCGGCACTGGTCTGAATGTGCAATTATAAAATTAAATGCAATAATAAAAATAGGACAAGTCCCTGAAGGACACCTGAAAACCGACTATAATTTACTATTCATTATAACCAAAAAATGGAAAATTCTCATATTAGCACCAGGATGAATCAGGTCAGGGGAAAACACATTTTACTTGAAAGTACTCTGAAAACTCTGAGAGTTTCCCTAGAATTTTACAATGCATCATTTAAGTAAATATTTCATTATAACAAGAAGGTGATCAAAATGAATTTAGAGGGACCAGTAGTTAGCGTAATGGCTGGGTCGCTGGCCTCCCCTGCAGTTGACCGTGGTTCGAGTTCCGGACCCGGTGGCTTATAACTCACGCCGGGCAAGTGTGCGTGCGTGCCCAAGCTCCTGAGAGGAGAATGGAGGAGAAGGGATTGCGGCGTGGCCCTCCCCCTCAGGGGGTGATTTCTCGCTTTTTGTCTCTCTGTCTCTCTCTGTCTGGTGAGCACACGTGCCCTATAGCAACAACTTCTCCAAAAAAAAAAAAAAGAAAAAATGAATTTAGAGACTCTGTTATGCCAAGTGTATCCTTTATTGTCTTATTTATGTGCACTTTGGAGCCTGTAGAGAAATTAACGCAGTGGTGTGAGTGAGATCGTTGTAGATGAAACTGAAATGAATCTAGAATGTCACTTCAGAGCCTGACATAGTCCACTTCATTCTCTCCTGATCCATACGGGGCTCTACAATTTCTGCAGCCCTTCCATACTAGGCGTACGTCAGCAATCCTCCCTCTGGTCCCCATGGCATCAGCGCCGCCAGCTCTTCCCAACCCGCCATGTTGCATCTACTGATGACATTGGTTGAGCTCCTTGGAAGAACCAGGCACTTGCCCAAGCCCTGGATGCCATTTAATACTTACAGCAACTTTCCAAAGGACAGCTGTTAACCCTATTTAACAGACAGAGGGGGATCTGGCCCGTGGCCCCGTAGCCTCCTTTTCTATCACAGCAGTCTGTGGCGTGGTGGCCCCCCAAAAGACTCATCGTGTCCTAACTCCTGGAACCTGCAAATGTTACCTTCTTTGGAGAAAGGTTGGGTATGATGAAGGATCCTGCGGTGAAGACCTCATCCTGGAGTGCCTGAGTCAGCCCTCAGACCAATGACAAGTGTCCCTATGGGACAGAAGAGAAGACACGGCACACCAGGAGTAGGCCCTGTGCAGATGGCGGTGGGAACTGGAGTGATGTGGCCGCTATCATGGAATGCCCGAGACCCAAAGACAAGCAGAGAAAGAAATGAAGTCTCCCTCGGAGTCCCGGGAGAGAGCATAGCCCTGCCAGACCTTGAACTTTCAGCCTCCAGAACCGTGGGAGAATGAGCTTCTTTTGTTTAAGCCACCCAGCTTGCCACGGCAGCCCTAGGCACTAACACAGCCAGTGTGCACATGGCCACCACCACGGACAGCCCACTTCTTTTGTGTTTCTCTTCTATTTTTTTTTTTTTTGTAAGATAGAGTTTGTTATAGACATGTATGCTTGCCAGAGAGAGACAGAAACAGAAAGCAAGCAATCATCCCCCAGGGAGGATGGCCACGCCACAATCCCTTCTCCTCCATTCTCCTCCCAGGGTTTTGGGCATGCACACACATGCATGCATGAGTTTTAAGACAGGTCCAGGACTTGAACCACAGTTGACTACATGGGAGTCCAGCGATGTAAACCTGCTTGCATTTGCTGGTCCTCCAGGTTTTAACTCAGGGCAAAACCCTAACCGAGTATCTCTCTATACCATGAACACGCCCTCTGCATGTGACTCCGCTGAAAAACATTTTCCTGATTCTGTGACTCCAAATAGCTCCTCGTTTACTCCTACAATTCAGAATCCACCTGAAAGCTATGGCCAGGCAGGCCTTTTGCAGTTAAAATAATAAATGACTTAGCCCTAGTCCAGGCATGTTTTGTACCCTGATTATAATAAATGAACACAGATAACATGGGACCTATTTGCATTTGAAAATACAATTTGTGCTAATACGACGTTACTAATCTAACATTTTCCTAACATTTTAATCTAGGTCATAATTGATGTTACATATGAATATATATTCCACACATGGTTTGAATTTGGAAAACTGTGTAGTTCGTGTTTCAAGCAGCCCAGGACGTACTTTCAACAGATTTACTCTTATTGAAAATTATTCCGAGTCCTGTTTGATTTGACCTGGACAGTCTCTCCCCGTGTCTCTGCATCTACTCTCATCCTCCTCCCCCTGCTTTGTGCCCCAGGGTTGAGTAGACTCATCGCATTCTCGCCCATACTCCATTTAGATGGTTTAGATGACAATATCTGGGACTTTGGGGGTGATCCTATTTCTTTGTTTTGCTTTGTTTCAAGAGAGATTTTTTGCTACAGTCGTGTGCACTGGCTGGAGTGATCGAGACAGAAAGCGAGAAATTATCTTCCGGGGGGCCGGGGATGGGGGGGTGCATGCCACAATCCCTTCTCCTCCATAATCTTGGGATTTGGGACATGCATGCACATGCACCCAGGGTGAGTTTCAAGCAAGTCTGAGACTTGAACCATGGTGGGCCATGTGGGAGTCCAGCGGCATAACCATTACGCCACCTGCTGGCCCCTAGGGATGATTGTACCTAAGAGAATATCTAAGGGTATTCTTTCTCCTCTCCCCAACGCAGGACTGAAGGGGCTGGTAGCGGCCGTGCTGTTCTGCCTGGGTCTGGCTCGTGGCACCTCGCCTATTGGAAGTTCCCTGCGTAGCTCCTGGCCCTTTTTCTCTTGGAGTCCTGGGTGTCGGGGCTGCAGCTCCCTATCATGAGTGCCCGGCGCTGAGTCCCCCCGGCTCCTCTCACTTGCTGGCTGTCTCCCCTGCCTACACAGCGTGGTCTGAATCCCACTTGGAGCTATCTTCAGCCAAACCCTCACTGGCACAGCCATGGAGTGGCCCTGTGAAGGCACCACGGAAAATTCAATTATCCCATGCTTCAAAACATTTCTAGTTTCAAAGAATTACCACTGGCTATCACCGATAGACGTTGATTTTTTTTTTCTCTCCTTTAATAACAACAAGGAAAGGCCAGTTAGGGACTGAGTTTTTGTCTCAGACACGTCGACTGTAGCCAACTCTACCACGGACTACGTTTGGTTCCGGAGTACCTGTCATTGCCGTCGGTGTCGCACTCGGGGAAAGCCAGGCTACAGCCAAAGAGCATGATGTGCTGGTAGCAGCCGAGGCGGTGCAGGTACGTGAAGAACTTGAGGAACTTCTCCGTGTCCATGCTTCTGGAAATCGAGAAGAGAGGCGCCCGCGCGGCGTGGTAGGGCAGCGCGTGGCACTGGCTGTGCGTGATGTCCGTGCAGGCACCTGGGGGGAGAGGGCACGTCAGCCGGTGTGCTGGCCGACTCGCTCATGTGACACGCTGCCACGTTCGTAAAGCAGGATTCCAGTACAGACACAACCATCAAAAACACGCGTGTGACCATGGGACCTGGTGCATCACAGTGAAATCGAGGGTGTGTGATGACAAAACCAAGAATCTACGGTGTAGAGCGCGCCCATCTGCGTCCTGGCCGGACATGTGGGCAGATGCCCACACGCTCTGGGGGGCAGACGTGGGGCCCGGTGTGCAAGACCGTGTGTGTTGTATATCCTTTGACATTGTAATGTCATTTCTATATCTTTATTAAGGAAATGATTGTGATTGCGAACATGGATTTATCTACGGGGATCTTCCGCGCATGGTTTACAGCTTTAAAAGACAGAAACCACCTAAATTTGGTGAAGGAAATTGGTTTAAAATACTGCTATCGTGCTGAGAGTGGATTATTTTTTTTTTTCCTTAGGTTTTTGCCATAGGGTGCATATGCTTGCTGGACAGAGATAGAACAGAGAGAGAGAAAATGAGAAATCACCCCCCAGGGGGCGTGGCCACGCTCCCTTTTCCTCCGTTCTCCTCTCAGATTTGGGGCATGCATGCACATGCACGTGGGTAATTTTCTTGTTTCTTTTTACATTTTTAAAATTTATTTTACTTTATATACAAATAGCCAGGACAATCTCTTTCACTGGGTGGATATCTTGGACAGTCCATTCAAGGAAGATCGCTTAGTCCAGTCTGAGGAAGTCTATGTCCTTCGCGTACTGACGGTGCACCCTGAGGCCGTGCTTCCGGAGCAGACCGTGCTGGTTTGAGCACAGCGGCAGGAGCGAGGCCCAGCAGAGCTGCCGACGACTTGGCTTGGTTTCATTGGGGCAGTGAGGCCAAAGGAAAGAGCTTGCAGGATTTTCAAGCTGACGGGTCCAGGACTTGAACCACTCAACCACTATGCCACCTGCTGGGCCCAGCATTGGATCATTTTTTTAAGATTCCTTAAAATCGGAGCCAGCAGGTGGCATAATGGTTACATTGCTGGACTCCCACATAGTTGACCATAGTTTGAGTCCCGGACCCGGAGGCTTAAAACTCACACTGGGCACATGTGTATGAATGACCAAAGTCCGCAGAGGACAGTGGAAGAGAGGGGACTGTGACATAGCTCTCTCCCTTGGGGGGGTGATTTCTCACTTTCTGTCTCTCTGCCTCTGTCTCTCTGTGAGTATATGCACCCTACAAAAAAGACTCTTTTTAAAAAAATTATTAAAATTTAAAATGACTTTTTAAAATAAAAGCAAAATAATATTTAAACTATAATGATTAGACTACATCATAATATTTTTAAAATAAAAGAGCTTTGCAAATTAAAAATACTGAAAAATGAGCTGGCTCTAGAGTACTCACATGGCCAGCCAGGGTTCAAGTCCCAAGCCTGGCAACTTGAAAAAGATTTTTTTAAAAAATGTGCATGCATGGTCAGGATCCTGACGAGATGAACTGCAGGGGGAGAGAACTGCAAGGTGACCATCTCTGTCACTCTCACTCTCATGCACACACACACACACACACACACACACGAGAAAACGTCTTTCTAAAGTACTCTGTGGGCCAGTAGGGGGCATGGAGGTTAATGGATCCCACGTGGCCATCTGCGTGGTTTGAGTCCTGGAAAAGCATGCCTGGCTCAGGGGAGTACATGGGCCAAATCCCGAGAGAACAGAGAAGAAGCGATTGTGGCATGGCCACCCCCCCGGGAGGGTTGATGTCCTACTTTCCCTCCGTCTTATAGCAATACTACTTGGCTGTCCTTTGTACAGCGCCCTAACAAGCCACTGGCGATGTCTCTGACCTCCTGTACAACTGCCCATTTAATTCAAAGACTATCAGCCCAGGGCCCGCTGCATCAGGAGGCAGGACTTCAGCAGAGCTGGTTTGCCCTGTTGCGCCTAAATGCCTCATTTTAATTCACAGGTGTGCCTCCAGTCTCCTCGTGGACACTGCCTGTTTGTCGCAATTCCAGAGCCTGAGAATTGAGTCAAGTGGCAGAGGGTCTCTGTTCAGCCCTGCGCGGTGGCTCGGGACGGAAGGTATGTCAGGGCCGGCCTTCTTGCCAAGTTCCCTTTACGATTCCTCTCACCCACGCTGCCTTGATCTTGTTCTGCTTCCCATGTGACACCTCTTATCACCTCCTTAGTTTAATCCAGCCTTTTCCGGGCTGTGCCATTCTCACGCTCACCACCGCGGTGCGTGGTCCTAGTATTTCCAGAGCCTTTCCAGCAGTCCCGGCCTATTCTCAGCGCTGGCTCGGGTGCCCTCCTGAAAGTTCTGTCTCCGTCTCCTGGCTGAGGAGATGAGGCTGACCGATTGCCCCAGGCCCACGCAGCTGGTGAGTGGCAACACCACACCCCCAGTCCAAACCCACATCTTAACAGCAGCCGCCATTACCCCAGCCATGTGAAGACTTCTCCCCAGGGCCTCACCCACCACTACTGTGGGTCCAGAGAGGCAGGGGCAGAGGCAGGCGTTGATCCAACCATGGAGGCAGGTGTTGTTCCGACAACTTTCTACTGAGCTCCTACTGTGTGCAAGGCCCTTCTCTAGGAGCAAAACAGAGTCCTTGCCCGATGGAGCTCATGGCTCAGCGGGGTAGACAAAAAGCAAACAAATGAACATGCACATACACTGTCACTGACACACAGTCACGGCGTCTGGAGGTGAGCAAAGTAGGTCTGCTTTCATGGGGGACTAGCGTCGCAGTAGGTGAGTCAGTCATCATCGGGAGCGGGGTGGAAGTCCACGCCACTGCTGGGCACAACCAACGGGAATGAACGGGGACGTCAGAGAGATGTCCGCACACCCATGTCCACTGCCGCAGGACTCCCCACAGGCAAGACGGGGAATGAACCTACATGTACCCCAACAGAGGGATGGGTAAGGGACACGTACACACCCCCAAAATACTACTCAGTCCCTAACAAGAAGGAAATCGTGCCATTTGCTAACCTGGACCCTGAGCTAAGTGAAACAAGCCAGGCACAGACTAAGACCAGATGGTCTCCCTGAGGTGTGGGATCTAAGAAGTTGAACCCGTAAAAGCAGAGACTAAAGTGATGGTTACCAGAGACTGGGGGACTCAGGGGACAGAAACTGGGAGATGTTGGTCAAAGACGCTGTCAAAATGTAAGAGATCTCTTACACGATATGGTGACTCCAGTTAACAATGTACTCGGAAAATTCCTGAGAGTAAATTTTAAGTGTTCTCCCCAAAAATATTTCAAGTTAAAAGAAGAGAGAGAGAAAAAAGAGACCCAAGTGACATAACATGAATTGTTCATCTCTCACATAACTACAGGCAGTGGTTTGCACTAGGGAGGTGGCCATGGGTCCCCAGAGAAGGGCGATTGATACTAGAGGACGCTTCGTGTCTGGTCCCGGCCGTGCTGGGCCCTGAGCGCGGGTCAGGGCTGCACCAGCAGCATGCAGGAAGGAAGGCCGTTCCCCGCCCTAGAGAGCGCATGCCAAACATCATCTCACCAGAATGACTCCTGAGACAAACCTGCTAGAAAGGAGACTGTGGACTTGGGAAGATCCATGACAGGAGGAGGCAGGCAGCCCACGACGGGGCCTCTCTGAAGAGTCTACCGCCTTAACTGGCTCTGCTAACTCCGAATTCAAGCATGGGGACGATTTTGTTTCTCATAAGAAAAAATCAAGGAGACAAAGGGAATGCACATTTCTTTTCCTTTTTCTAAGTGTATTTATTTTATTTATTCTGACTGGGAGGGAGGGAGGGTCCTCATGCCACCACCTGTCCCCAGTCTCAGCTAGCCTGGATCACAGGCATGGTGGGTATGCCCAGAGTGCAGGGGAGGTCCCAGGACAAGAATCCAAGACCTATCGTGTGCGGGTCCAGTTGTGTTACCAAATGCCAACAAATGTGCCCCCACCTGACCTCACGGACCCATTGGTTTTACTTTGTTATAATTTCTCATTCACGTTTAATTGTACATCTTTGTAGGGTACAGGGTACAATACGGAGTCAAAGAATACGTCCAGTGTGCGCTAATAAATCAAGGATAATAGCATGGTCCTTTCCAACAAAGAACTCCATGTTATAATATGGGCTGTAAAGTATTGCTCAACGAGCTTTTCTTCCTTTTTCCTTCCTGTTCTCTTAGTTCTTTTTTTGATATATACAGACACACACACACACACACACACACATATATACATATATATATGTATATATAAAACATATATTCACACATGCACATATATATATATTGCATAGGAAAACAGAAAATATATACATATTATACACCATACACACACACACACTATATATATGTATATACACACACATAGACATATATGTGCAATATATGCATATGTGCAATGTCTGTTCTTTTCGGTCTGTGGTGCTGTGCTATGCCATCCCATAGCCTATCTGCCTTGTCTACTGCACTCCCGTGTCTGTTAAATACTTTTTTCTGAACCCCTCCTGCCCTCCACTCCTACCCCCCCATGCTGTCTCTACAATTGTCCTCTCTGTTTCTCCATCTTCAACTCTTTCACTATCTGCTACAGAGTACAGTTCAAATCTTTCACTATCTGCTACAGAGTACAGACGTTGGCCTATACTGAGTGAGCACGTACAGTGTTTGTCTTTCTAGCCTGGCTTTTTCATCTACTATTACACCCTCTCGATTCAAGCACTGTATCGAATCACAGGACCGCATTGTTATCTAGGGCAGAGCATTCCACTGCGTATAGGTGCCCCTTTCCTTAATCCAGTCATCGGGTTTGGGACACGTTAGGTTGATTCCGTCTTAGCTAGTGTGAATGATGCTGCAGTAAACAGAGATGTGCACATGTGTTCCTGACCGAGTGATTCCTTCCCCTTGGGTAGGGACCCAGTAGTAAGACTGCGGGTCTGACGGTGGTGCCATTTGTACACTTCTGAGGAACGTCCACAGTGTGTCCTCAGTGGGTGTTCGTCCACATCCCCACCAATGGTGCGGGACGGTGCCTTTTCACCATGACCTCTCCAGCCCTTGTTGTTGTTTCTTGTTTTTAATCACAGCCATTCTAACCGGGTGGTTTTGATTTGTATTTCTCTTAAGATAAAAGATGTGGAACATGTTTTTAATGCTTTGGGGCCATTTGTATGACCTCCTTTGAGAGTCGTTTGTTCAGATCAATGGCCAATTTTTTAAATAGAATATTGCTTGTTCTGTAGGTGACCTGCTTGATTTCTCTATATATTCTAGTTCTTAACCGCTTATCTGAAGTATAATTTGCATACATTTTCTCCCATTTTGTAGGCTGTCTCTTTACTTATTGTTTCCTTTGCTGAGCAGAAGTTTTAGTTGGATGGAGTCTTATGTGTCTATTTTTGGAGTTGCAGTCAGTGCCTTAAGGGTCCTCTTTAAGAAACACTGGTCTAGGGACCAGCAGTTGGCATAATGTCTATGTCGCTGGACTCCCATGTAGTCGACTGCGGTTCGCGTCCCAGACCTGGTGGCTTAAAACTCACGCCGGGCGCGTGTGCGTGCATGCCCAAGATCCCGAGAGGAGAATGGAGGAGAAGGGATTGCGGCGTGGCCATCCCCTCTGGGGGGTGATTTCTCACTTTCTGTCTCTCTATCTCTCTCTGTCTGTCTGGCGAGCGCACATACCCTATAGCAAAAAAAAAAAAAAAAACCCTCTCCAAAAAAAAAGAAAGAAAGAAAGAAAGAAACACTGGCCTACTCCAATATCTTCAAGTATTTCTCCCGTGCTTTCCAAAGGTAGTTTTGAAGTTTTCTGTGATTCATTTTGAGTTTATTTTGTTAATGGTGAAATACAGAGGTCTGATTTCATTTTTCTGCAAGTGGGTATCCAGTTTTCCCAGCACCATTTGCAGAAAATGCTTTCTTCTCTCCACAGAATTGACACGTAACCTTTGTCAAAACTCAGTGGGCTGGGGAACCAGCAGTTAGTGTAATGGCTATGTCCCTG
>NW_006159512.1:9620215-9632364 GCF_000334495.1 Tupaia belangeri chinensis
GAGGAGAAGGGATTGCGGTGTGACCATCCTCCCTGGGGGGTGATTTCTCACTTTCTATCTCTCATTCTCTGTCTGGCGAGCACACGTGCCCTATAGCAAAAACCTCTCCAAAAAAATTTTAAAAATTAAAAAAAAAACCTCAGTGGGCTGTCTGTTTTTTGGATTTGTTTCTGGATTCCCTATTCTGTTCCATTGGTCTATGTGTCTGTTTTTCTTTCAGTGCCATACTGTTTTGATTATCATGAATTTAGAACATATTTTGAAGTTAGGTAATGAGCTGTCTCCTACTTTATTCTTTTTATGCAGTATTGCCTTGAAAAATAAAGAGTTTTTGATGATTCCAGACAAATTTTGTGATTGTTTTTTTTTTCTATTTCTGTGAAGAATATCATAGAAATATGGTAATTTGGTAAAAATTGCATTGAATTTGTAAGCTAATTTGCGCAAAATAAATATTTTAATTATGTTGATTCCTTCAATCCAAGAACAAAAGGTATCTTTTCTTTTCTTTCTTTCTTTCTTTCTTTTTTAGTTTTTGCCATTGGGCATGTGAGTTTGCCAGAGAGACAGTGAGAGGGGAAGTGAGCATCAACACCCAAGGAGGATGACCGTGCCACAATCCCTTCCCTTCCACTCTCCTCCTAGGATTTTGGGGACATACTCAAACATTTGGCATGATTCTCAAGTCACCAGGTCTAGGGCTCAGTCAGCCATGTGGGAGGCTGCATCTTACCCACCATGCCACCTGCCAGCCCCGGAACTATTTTCTTTACATTTTTTTCTCTCTTTTTTTAGAGATTTATGCAATAGGGCGCATGTGCTCACTGGAGAGACAGAGAGACAGAAAGTGAGAAATCACCCTCAAGGGGGAATGACCATGCCAAATCCCTTCTCTTCTTGGCATTTTGAGCACACATGCATACGCACCTGGAGTGGCTTTTAAGCGGCCGGATCTGGGACTCAAACCATGGTTGACTACATGGGAATCCAGTGACATAACCATTATGCCATCTGCTAGTCCCATGGATCTGTTTTCTTAATGAATCTATTGTGTGTGACTTTTGTAAATAGTCTTTACAGAAATAGTCAAGGCATAGGTAAGTCAGAGTATTGCTAATTTTTGCAAAACAGTAAGTACCTTGTGCAATGTTGTATAATTTATCTTGCCTAGATTCTGGGTTTGGCTTCAATACTTTCTATACTAGTACATATATTCTAGACTTAACTTTTAATGCAACGCCAAGTCTCCTGGTGAAGTCTTTTGCTATATATGCCCACACACACACGTAAGATATGATTGATATGATATGATCTACGGTATGATGTAATATATGTGTGTGTATATGTATATATGATGTGAAAGCGTCAAGTTTGAATATGTGTGTATGAATAAGGCAGGAGAGAATAGCATATACATCCATCTACACAAAATCATACATGAATATAACTAGTTATTGTTTCTTATTTTATTAGTACATATTTATTCATAGTACTTAGTTTTAAAATGGTTAAATGGTAGCTAAACGTCTATAACCCAGCGTGATTCATTCACTGAAGACTACTGAGCCCATGCACTAACACAGCGAGGGGTCAATATTTTATTGTAAATCCCTTAGTCCCATTCCACATAACCATGTAAGGTGTAACATTTCCTCTGCAACATCTTACCTGTTAGTCATCCCTTCATTAATTAAAAAAAAAAAAACAAACAAAAAAAAACTACATCTTCTCTCCCACCCTGGGATTATGAATGACTGAACAGTAACAAGAATTCGAGAGCGTATAGCGTCCAGGGTTGTAAACACTTTGCCAATACACACCATGGTGGTTCCACACTCTGATCAAACTCTCGGCTTTACTACACTTACGTGGCCTTCGGAAAGTTACGGAACGTCTGTTTCCCAGTTTCTTATCTGTAAAATGGCAGTAGTAATGTCTGGGCTCTGGTGTTACTGCAACATTAAGTGGCATTTACACAGCGCCTCACTCAGAGGATGGCGTATAGAAGCTGTCACCGCTGTCATTATCTCATTTGTGACTCACGAAGGCCCCGTGACATAGGAAGGAGAGCTATTTGCATTCTGTAGGAAGGGCAACTGAGGCAGCGACATGAAAATGACATTCTGCCTTTTCCATCCGAATTCCCTGATGCATCAATTTGTAGAGGGAATAATGACTTATTTATATAGGACAAAAATTCAAAGTTTCATTAATTGGTTTTGCTTACTTGCAAAATAAAACAATGCTGGGAGTTCAATGCTTAATGACATCAGTTAGCCATTAAGAGAATACTTATTAAGTCCCTATTTGTTATATAAATGCTCTGGGCTTTGTGTTACAGAATTTTTCTTTAATAAAAAAGAATTTGAAATTAGACCACATTTTATTTATTTAGCCTAAACATATTTTAACAGATGAAAATTATTTGTTTGTATGCCAATAGGGCAAAAATAAATTCTATAATGATGAGAGTGTAAAATATCACTTAGCGGAAGAAAACATTCATTGAGAGTAGGATTTATTTTAGAAGTCACTACATAGTCACTTGTGGTTAGTTTTAAACCTGGCCACTCACAAGGCAGTGGGATTTCAGTGCACCTTCCAGACGTACGCACTTTAACTGGAAACCCCATTCCAGGTTTCATAATGGTGAAGGATTGAGTGCTAAAGGACAGATTTGCACACCATGATCTGGTTTGGGTACTGGGGTTCTTGGTTTATTTGTAAAATGCTCATTCAAATAACTCAGGACTCTCTAAACTTAAAATGTGAGATACTTCAGAGGGAAGTTGAGCTAATATTTACCCTTTGTTCCCAGAATCAGCAAAGGAAGATTTTACAGAGAATAAGATGATCAGGGAAGCCAAGTCCTACAAACTCAAAGGAAATATTTAAAATGAACTTCTAGTGTTTTTTTGTTTTTTGGAATGCATGTAAGACATTTTATTTCTTTCTTGTCGATAAATATATCTTTTGTCTTATGACAGGGCAGTAGAGATTAGAAGACGAAGGTGAGAAAAGTGTGAGCTCTACAACATCGACCAGGAAAGTGAGGCAGTGGGCACTTCCTACTGACCGTACCCTCAGCACCGAGTCCCCCCTACAGACAGAACAGCCACCAGGACATTTAGGAGGCCCTTCCCCGTGCCCAGTTCGGGCATGAGTACCGAGTGACGAATGTCAACCAGTTTATGCCCCTGCCTGGCACTGGGATTAGTTCCCCGTGGGTAAGAGACCAGATTCAGCCCACTCACTGCAAAGTCCAGGACCAGAGCAGGCTACATAATTTGTGTGACCTAGTATAGAATGAAAATGTGGAGCCTCTGGGAACCAGCAGTTAGCGTAATGGCTATGTTGCTGGACTCCCACGTAGTCGACCGCGGTTCGCGTCTCGGACCCAGTGGCTTAAAACTCACGCCGGGCGCGTGTGCATGCATGCCCAAGATCCCGAGAGGAGAATGGAGGAGAAGGGATTGCGGCGTGACCATCCCCCCTGGGGGGTGATTTCTCGCTTTCTGTCTCTATGTCTCTCTCTGTCTGTCTGGCGAGCGCACGTGCCCTGTAGCGAAAACCTCTCAAAACCTTTTTATATTATTCACGTATATTATTTATAACATGTATAATGTCTGCATCTATTTACATTATTACGGACAGTTCGAGGGTGGGACTATTGGATGTAGGCATGAAACTCTGCAGCCACACGGATGATCGGGTGTATGAACCCGGCAGCGAGAGCACGAGTCTCTCCTGCAGTGAGCCTCGGTGACTGGTGGACGATTGGGTGTATGAACCCGGCAGCGAGAGCGCGAGTCTCTCCTGCAGTGAGCCTCGGTGACTGTCCACATAGGAGCATTTGAGCAGCAGTCTCAGGACCACTCTGTGATGCCGGGTAAGAACCAGAGGTGATCAGTTTTAGGAGCAGATGGGGTCTCCAATTCAGCCAGAAGCCTTCTATCTCTTAGGATCTTAAGATGTCAGAAGCAGAGACAGCCAAGCACACAAAAATCTCTACCTCTGTCCACCTTTACCTGCGGTCCAGAAAAGCAATGCCTCCTCCTGGAGAAGCAGCTGTGCCTGCACACTGTATTTCTGCTCTAACGTGGAGAGGCACACATTCCTCCAGGGAAACTGCCCAAACTCGGGACAGGGAGGGACCCCCAGCCTCACCCTTGCAGGACCCACCATTCTTTCAAGAGTTAGCCAAGACGAATGCGGGTCCAACCCCTGCGCTCCAACAGCTGTGCGGAAGGTTCCTGCCTCACCTGCTAAACCACAGTGTCCGCACAAGGTAACCCCCCCATGAGCCTGTCAGTTTGAATCTGTGAGACACAAAGGGGCTTTGAAGAACAGAATAATGGCTATGGGCCAGCTGTTGGCACAGTCGGAATGCCTGCTCAGTGATCCACACAGAAGAGCACGCTTCAGTCCCCCAATCAGTCTGTGCATGGTGAGCATTTGTGCCCATGACCGGCTGGCTGGAAAGCCGAGCGGGCGGGAGGTGGGGGAAGGCGGCTGCGGCAGGAGACTCTGTTGAGGGTACTTGTCTTTCTTTCTCTTTCTCACATATTCATGAAAGAAATCAACGTCTCCTTTTTTCTTAAAGAAAATGTTAATGGCTATGCCCCATCTCTCCTAAGGATAGAGACCTGGGGAAACACTACACACATAGCTCTCCTCCCCTCCCTCTTTGCCCTGTTCCTCTGAGACCCGGCTGCTGGCCTGGCTGGAACTCCTGAGCCCCGCGAGACTTTTCCCTGATCTCAGGGAGCTGGCCCTGGCCAGGGGGGTCCCGGAGGTACGCCTCTCCCCTCTCCACAGTGACTTCACAAGACGAGGCACTAAACCCCACACAGTAACCCCGACATGTCCTGCTGATCCTAGTCATTGCTATGCTGATCAGGTATGGAGACCCCACACGCAGTGTGTCTATAGCTGACGTACGCGTGCTTGGTTCTCATGTAAGAGCTGAGCCTGTCCTCACTGACAGCAGGACCTTCTCCACCCGGCCCTCAGAGGAGCTTCCCGAGTAAGGAAACTCATGTCTCTCTCTGCTCGACCTCCTAGCGTGTTCTTTGGAATCGGTAAGCATAGTGGGCAGGCCCCTCCAAATTTGGGGGCTCCCCAAAACAGACACAAACTTGGACCAGTTGTAACTGAAGCCATATGTTGGACATTAAGAAAAGCATTTCAACTTGTCCCCCAGCCTAGTGGTTAAATGACCAACCCCATATGGCTAACCGTCCTGGCCCCAGTGGTTTGAAAAACATGCCGGGCATGTGTGAGTACATGCGCCAAGCCCCAGCAGGAGGAAGAAGTGGAGAAGAGGGGATTATGGTGTAGCCACACCCCATGGGGCGGGGGGCCTTTCTTCCTCTCTGTTGCTCGCTCTCACTCTCTGTCAAGTACATGCACCCTCTGAAAACTAAAAAAAAAAGAAAAGTAGAAGAGAGACAAGCAGGTAGCTAAGGTACTGTGCACTCCCACATGGCTGACCATGGTTCGAGTCCCAGACCTGGTAGTGTAAAAATCACACTGGCAGTGTGTGTGTGCATACCCAAAATCCTGAGAAGAGAAGGGACTGCAGTGTGGCCATCCTCCCTGGGTGTGATTTCTCACTTTCCCTCTCTCTGTGTCTCCCTAGTGAGCACATGCACCCTATGGCAAAAACCTAAAAAATAAAAAAATAGACTCGACCCCACTTTTTGGTATTCACCCAAAGGATAATAAAACCCTCAACTGGAAAGACATCTACAAATCCATGTTTATTGCAGCATTATCTACAATTGCTAAAACACGGAACCAACCTAAGTGTTCTAAAACTGATGATTGATTTGAAAAACTGTGGCATTTGTATACTATGGAATATTACACAGCTATATGAAACAATGAGATCACATCCTTAGACCCCAAATGGATAAATACAATAGATTTAATGTTGAGCACAGTGAGGCAGACTTTGAAAGACACACACTGTGTATCCCCACCCACTGTGTAGGGAGTGCCTGCACCTTGTGGCAGAGATTGGAAGATCTGATGATGTGATGGTGGAGAGGATGGGTGGGGTGCTGGACACTGTGAGGGTGCAAAGTGGTTGGTAGTGAGTAGGTGGTGGATGGGGGTGTGAGGAAATGTATTAGGAGGGAACCAGCAGTTAGCGTAATGGCTATGTCGCTGGACTCCCACGTAGTCGACCACGGTTTGCATCCTGGACCCGGTGGCTTAAAACTCACACCAGGCGCGTGTGCGTGCGTGCCCAAGATCCCGAGAGGAGAATGGAGAAGAAGGGATTGCGGCATGGCCATCCCCCCTGGGGGGTGATTTTTCGCTTTCTGTCTCTCTGTCTTTCTTTGTCTGTCTGGCGAGCGCACGCGTCCCATAGCGAAAATCTCTAAAAAAAAAAAGAAAATGTATTAAAATGTATTAGGACAGTCATGTCTGCTTAAAAGTGTTCTGTGTTAAACTACTCTACAGACTGTCTCATGCATGTTGTGTCAAATTACGAAAGTTCAAGTGCAAAAATGTTTGAAGGCTATAAATGATAAACTATATTTACAAAATAAAAACAAATCAAACCTTAGAAAAATTATTTTATTGATTTAATTTTGTTTGTTATTATTTTCAATTAGACCAGAGAGAGAGAAAGGGAAAGTGAGAAAGCAAACCACCAGGTCTGAGACTTGAACCATGGTTGGCCATGTGGGAGTCCAGCACTATAACCAGCATGCCACCCACTGGCCCAAAACTTTTTTTTTTAATTGTGTGGAAATAGTTCACTCTAGTGTGTATCTGTTCATTTATTTGTCATCACAAGAGCACTTTGCTTAAAGAAAGGGCTGACGAGTGTGCACAATCTACAACCTTTTGTGAAAGGGTGCCTTATCCTAGTTTGTATCTGTAAGTTACCGTTATAAATATTGCCTGTAACTTTGGTGCATACAACTTTTTACTTTAAACCTCGTATCTGTGAATTTGCAACTGAAATTTAATTTACCAGTCTTTAAAAATTAATTGAATAAAGCTTCTGTTGTAGGAAATAAATAAATACATAAACAAACAAACGAGAAGATATTAACAGGAAGTGTTGGCATACGTTTCTCCTCCTAATTACTAGCTATTGCCGATCATATCAATTTGCTTGTGAGGTGATTTTTTTTAAAAAACAGAACTCTGAAACCCAGTCTTGAAAAAAAACATAAATGCAAAACCTGTCTCCTCCTTGCCTTTCTCCAGATGAGGATGGAAATCATAAATCTGTTACCCAAGAGATGTGATGGGAGTAACTGAAACAGAGGACTCCGGGTGAGAATGCCAGAAGGCAGAAACATGGGAAGCTTGAACATGGGAATGAACGCACAAAGCAGAAATAGCAAAGAAACAGGACAAAAATTAGTGAGACCGCCCCGGATTCAAACGGAGAACGCGGGCTACTTAACAGGAGAATAAAGGCAAGCCTGGAGCAGCGGGGGCCTGCAGGCTGGAGGAGGAGGCTGGAACACCCAGCACAAAACGCCCGAGAGGCCTGTGGAATCAGATTTATGTCTAAGGACATTTACATTTTCTAACAAATGACAAATGTTTTTCATTGTTTTTTCTTTATTTTCATATTTTATTTTTTCTTATTTTTTACATTCAATCACTGTATATCTTTTTTGTTTGTCCATTTTCTTGTTTTTTAGAGAAAGATTTTTGCTATGGGACCCATATGCTCGTTGGCGAGACAGAGAGAGACGGACAGACAGAAGCAAGAAATCATCCCCCAGGAGGGATGGCCACACCACAATCCCTTCTCCTCCATTCTCCTTTGGGTACACACACACCTGACTTTCGTTTTAAGCCACCAGGTCCAGGATTTGAATCATGGTCGACTACATGGGAGTCCAGCGATGTAACCAGTAGGCCATCTGGTCCTTCAATCACTGTCTATCTTTACAACAAAGAAAATGAAGATTCCCAGCATGAAGACACTGTCAGTCCAGTCAAGGATATTACCATACATGCTATCATCAACAGAGAGTTTCCCTGTTTGCGTCCATTCAAGGTTTTCTCCCCCTGGACTCTTTCTTTCCCACTGAACTTGCATTTTTTTTAGTTTCCGTGTTTATAAGAATGTCATTGATTTAAAGCCTGTGAGAGTCAAAAGACATGTTTTGATTCACCTTTATCCATCATCCAGGTTTCTCGGCCTCGGCACTCGTGACATTTGAACTGGTTACTGTTCCCATGGGCCTTCCCGGGGCTGCGTGGCACTCAGGGGTCTCTCCAGTGTGTACCTGCTAGGTGCCAGCCGCTCTCTCCTGAGCTGGGACAACCAAAAACGTCTCCGCCCCAGGGCTCGAAACTGCCATTGCTCACACATGCACGAACGACAAACTTAGCCCATGTTTTGAAACTTGCTTTCTAAAGTCGCCATCTAATCTAAGGACCCCACCGTGCAGGGTGCAGGGGGGCCCCTCGTTCACCCTCCCAAACTCATCCCACACTGCGGCTTGGCTGCGCTGTTCTTTCACTCTTAACAGCACTCCTAGTGGGCATTTAGGGTGACCCAATCTTGCGAAATTGCAAACCGTGCCAAAGTCTCCAGGATTTTGGTAAATATTCCTCATCAGGTTAAAGAAGTTATTATTTCTTTTCTTTTCTTTCTTATTTTGAAGTTTTTGTCACAGGGCACGTGCACTCACCAGAGAGAGAGAGATGGAAAGAGACACAGAGAGGGAGAGTGAGAACTCACCCCCCTGGGGGATGGCCACCTTCAGTCCCTTCTCCATTCTCCCCTCAGGATTTTGGATACACACACATAGGCACCAGTGTGCATTTCAAGCTTCCGGGCCCGAACCTGGAGTCAGCCAGGTGGGAGTCTAGTGCATTGACCATCAAAGCCACCTACTGGTCCCCAGTTACTATTTTTGTAAATGTCAGATTTTTATGAAATGTTTATTTTATTGTGGTTTCTAGTTTGCATAGAGTTGTCATATATCTTTGTGAAGTGCATTATGGTTCTTAAAAGCATGCGTACAGTATGCAATAATGAAACCAAGGACCCAGACAGAGCTGGCTTGCTCGCCGTTGAGTGTTCTGTTGTGCCGTGCTCTCTGGGTAATAGCAAGCTCCCTGGTGACGCACTAGTCCCCTCTGGAAGGCCCTAGTCTAGCCTAATCACCTCCTGAAGGTCCTATCTTCTGTATCATCAGCCGAAGGGTGGGTGTGGGTAAGGCTTCAACATGTGAATTTGGGGGGACATAAACATTCAGCCCATAAGAAGACTGATCTATAATTTTTATTTTTGTATTGTCTTTAAGTATCAACTCTCCACTTTATTTGTTTTTTATTTATTTTATTTAGATTTTGAGGGGTAGGTTTTTGCTATAGGACATGTGTGCTCGCTGGAAAGACAGAGAGAGACAGAAAGCAAGAAATCACCCCCCAGGGGGGACGGCCACATCACAATCCCTTCTCCTCCATTCTCCTCTCAGGATCTTAGGCACGCACGCACACGCACCTGGCATGAGTTTAAGTCACCAGGTCCAGGACTCGAACCATGGTCGGACTACATGGGAGTTCAGCGACCTAGCCATTAACCAACTGCTGGCCCCTCTACTTGATTTAAATATGCCTGTGGATATATTTTTTTTCTGTAAAAAATAGTAATTATCTGTTCCTTAAGGATTTGATAAAAATGTGTCTATAAAACTGTCAAGGATTTTTATAGGCAGTTTTTAAACTACTGATTAAATTCCTTCTGAATTACTGGTCTGTTAGAGATTTTCTTCCTGCGTCAGTTTTGACAAATTATGCTTTAAGAAACTGATCTTTTCGGGACCAGCAGTCAGCATAATGGCTATGTCGTTGAACTCTCATGTAGTTGACCACGGTTTGAGTCCCGGACCCGGTGGCTTAAACTCACGCCGGGCGCGTGTGCGTGCATGCCCAAGATCCCGAGAGGAGAAAGGGGAAGAAAAAATTGTGACGTGGCCATCCCCCCTGGGGGGTGATTTCGCGCTTTCTGTCTCTCTGTCTCTCTCTTTCTGATGAGTGCATGCACCCTATAGCAAAAACCTCTACAAAAACAAAACAAAACAAAAAAGAAACTGATAATTTTATATGAATGTTCAAATACATTAGCATAAAATTGTGCCTGCCTCTTTGGCTGTCAAACTGAACCTGTAACAGTGTTCTCTTTTTCATTACTAATATTGTTTTGGTTTGTAGATGTGTGCATTTTCCTTTTTCTGATCAGTGTCAAAAAAGGTTGGACTATAGCCGGCTTGACAGCCTAGTGGTTAAAGGAGCTGGATTCCACATGCTTGACCATGGTTCAAATCTCAGCCCTGGTGACTTGAAAAACACTCTAGGTATGCATGCATACTACCCCAAATCCCAACAGGGGGGAAATCGGAGACGGGGTGGTGTAAACCATACCATCAGGGGTTCTCTCTGTCTCCTTCTCTCCCTGTCTGTCTCTTGCTGGCAAGTGCACACAATTAAAAAAAGAAAAAAATGAGCCAGCTGGTGGCATAGAGGTTGTGGAGCTGGGTCCCAAAGGGTCGACCGCACACGGTTCAAATCTTAGACACAATGTCTTGAAAATCACACAAGCCCTTTGTGTACGTGATGGTCGACCGCACATGGTTCGAATCTCAGACACAATGTCTTGAAGATCACACGAGGCCTGTGTGTACGTGTGTGACAGAGGAGAATGGAGGAGAAGGAACTGTGGCATGGCCATCCCCCGGGACTGTTTTCTCACTTTTTCTGTCTCTCTGATGAGCATACATGCCCTATGGCAAAACTTAAAAAGAAAAAAAAAAAAAAAGTAAAAAACAAAAAAAAGAAAGAAAAGAAAAAGATTTGGCTCATTTTCATTAACTCTAATTTTTGGTCATCTGTTTGTTTTTCATTTTATTAATTTTTTTTATTTGTATTTTCTTTTCCTTCTAGTTTCCTCAAGCTTATTCACTTGTTTGATTTTTTTCTTCTCACTTCTTAGGTATGTGGCTCAGCCTTTTAAAATTTTATATTGTAGGTATATTTATAGCTCTCCGTTTTCTTTGATATACTCTTTTTTTAAAAAAAGATTTATTTATTTATTTATTCATACATTCATTCATTTTAACTTGACCAGAGCGAGACACAGAGAGAGAGAGAGGAAAGTGAGAAAGCAAGGCACCAGTCAAGGACTTGAACCGTGGTCAGCTATGTGGGAGTGTCCAGCACCTTAACCACCACGCCACCTTCTGGTCCCACTGATATATACTCTTTTAATGCATCCCACAAGTTTTGATAAGTAGAATTTTGATTTACATACGGTAATACATATTTCTATTTCCATTTTGAGTGTTTTCTTTGATCCATAAGCTTTTTAAAATGCTTCCAGTTTCTAATCTCGCCGGAAGAGTTGGTGTGGCCCGTCTAATGTGGGGCGTTATGTGAAAGGGCACCGGGCTTATCTGTCTGCCACTGGCCATGCAGCAGCAGCGTAAGGGAAATCCAGACTCTTCAGCTTCATCATCAAATCCAGACACTAAAGTTTATTGCATTTACTCTTCAAGTTAGACAGAAGACCGTGGAGCAAAGGCAATTCTTCCAGGAGAAACCGGGGCTCTGTTGGCAAAGGGGATTTGGGTGCTCAGTAATGAGCAGTTGCAGGAAGCCCACTCCAACTGCAAATGTTAGAAACTGCTCTCCCAAGATAAATACATGAGCTGTTCGACCTTTAATTCCACCTGTCTCCCTTCTCTGCCGTGGCTGGCGCGTGGCCTCTGGGCCTGCGCGTGGCGTAGGGGCCTGCGTGTGCCCCCCTCCCTGTGTGTGGCCACGGGCTGGAGCCGGCAAACTGAAGCCGAAAACAAGGAATAAGAACTTGCAACTATAAGCAACAGAAAGAAATTTTAGCTGTCTTAAACCACTTGAGAAATATATTGTATAGGAGAATTTTCTCTACCTATGGACAGTGAGAAGATGATGGTTACCAGCCCTGCATTACCTCAGGGAAAAAGAACTACTCTACCATTCTTAAGGAAGCCAGATACCCAAGGATAACTCACGCTGCAGATCCCCACAACACCATTCCCGCTAATTACAAGATGGCTGCTGTGCCGCATCAACTGATAATCATCTCTGCTTACCAGAACTGCTTTCCTAAAACTGTATTC
>NW_006159512.1:9632472-9670471 GCF_000334495.1 Tupaia belangeri chinensis
TATCCTAGATGGGAAACCACATTTAGTATGTTGTGATGATGCTCAGGGAATGAATGTTAGGTAATATAAAAACAAAACAAAACAAAACAAAACAAAAAAACGATAAAACTGTTCATATCATTTTGTAAAAAAAAAAAAAAATGCATATTTGACGACTGCAGCGAGCTGTATGGGCACAGCTGAGTACTACTTTATAGTATGTTCATTCTATTATTCTATTCACCGGGGTTTATGCCTAAAGCCAGACTTGGGTTCATGTATAGGTATGTGTCAGCTGTGCTAGCTATTGGATATATTTAGACTAATTAAGTTCATTGGCAGAACAATTGAATGGGGGGGAGGCATGGAGGGCAACCATGGATGCCAGGGACAATGGGGGAGGAGGATGGGACATAGCAGAGGGTGGGGGATGGGGAATCAAGGATGGCAAAACAAAAGGCAAGGTATGCAGGACATAAGAATTGGAAAATTATTTGCTGAGAACATGTATGTTGATGTGCTTGATTGAGCCAATGCACAGTGTATTTTGGATGGAAAATTCATTTGTGTGTTGTGATGGTGTATAGTGAATTAATGTAGAAAATGAATAAAATATATATATATATACATTGGGTCGTTGGAAAGTCGTGAGTATTTTGCTAAGCAAAAATGCATCGTGACTTTTCTGATGACCCGGTACTTTGAGGGCTACCTGGAAACATGTGTCACTTACATTAAAGATGTTTTTTTTCCAGGTAGTAAAATTTGGCATGATTTTTTTGCTTGTTTCATGCTCCCACTTTACTATATTGCTTAAATTAAATAACAGGCATGTATACTAGTTCTCCAAATACATACAAAAGTATGATTTTTATAAAAGGGCTTTTAAAATAAACAAATAGGGAAACCCGCAGATGGCATAATGGTTATGTTGCTAGATTCCCACGTAGTTGACCGCAGTTTCAGTCTTGGACCCAGCAGTGTGTGCACACATGCCCAAAATCCCGAGAGGAGAAGAAAGAAGAAATGATTGCAGCATGGCCATCCCCCGGGGGCGACTTCTCACTTTCTGTCTCTCTCTGAGTGCATGTGACTTACAGCAAAAATCTCTCAAAAAAAAAAAAAAAAGAGGCAAAAAAATCTCTGTCAAAATTAAAAAAATAATAAATGAGTAAGAGTCAGCAGGTGACACAGTGGTTTAGGAGCTGGACTCCCACGTGGCTGACAATGGTTCGAGTCCTGGACCTGGCGGCTTGTTTTCTCAATTTCCCTTTCTCTCTCTCTGTCTCTCTCTGGTGAATGCACATGCCTTGTAGCAAATTTAAAAACAATAGTAATGATAAGTAAGTTTAAATAAATAATTATTCAAAAATTAAAAAAATAAATGAATGAATTCAGCAGCTGCCCTGTCACAAGTCTGGGTATGTGTTTGATGAGGGTGTGAGAAGGCAGTACAGGCAGGAAATAGTGCCTGGCCAAAACTAGAGAAGGGGCGAGTAGAACCTTCCAGCCCACTGCTAGCAGCTTCTGGGTGCTCCTCATTGGCCGGCCTGCAAACACCCCGCCACACAGTCTTGCCGTGGCTCTTTCCATAAAGCAGTACCAGTCCTAAGAGAAGGAAATCCTGTCGTGCTACAGTGTGGGGGAGCCATGGGGACACTGCACTGAGTGAAAGGAGCCAGTCACCAAAGGACAAACACCACACGATTTCCCTTATCTGAGGAATCAAAAGCAACCAAACTCACGAAAGCAGGACGTCAAGGATGCCAGAGGCCGGGCAGAGGGGGAAATGGGAGCCGGTAATCACTGGGCATTGCTTTTGTCTCAAAAAATGACAAAGTTCTAGAGACTTCCTGGGCCATGAGATGCATGTAATGAGCAGTATTGTAATACGCACTCCAAAATGTAAGGCTTCATGTTGTGTGCTTTTGACAATGATTAAAAAAAAAATTACTAGGGCATGGAAGATGTGAGTTTCTATCTTTAAATTAACCTAATCTTTTCCCAAAAGGTTGGCATGCACCATACCAAGAAAACCAAACTTGAGGCAAATAGCACTAAAGTAACCTCCGTCGTGCATATCATTCATTTTCTCCCACACTACTGGGCTCTAGACTGACCCCTGGACTACGCGATTGCCCCGGAAGTAGCCTTTGTGGCTAACCGGATGGAGTTCAGCTCCGGGGCCAAGCACTGAGCTGTGCTGTGCTCCTCACTCTGACTGTTCACACTGTTCTGTTGTGTTCTTCATGAAAAATGGAGCACGGGGACTGCTTGGGCTCCACCACCCACTAGCTGAGCAATCTTGAGCCAATTATTTAACTTCTCTACGCTATTTCCTCATCAATAAAACGAGGCAAATAACAGCAGCTACTTCATTGGGTTGCGGTGAGAATGAGCAGAATCACCAGACGGAATCATAGAACCACATGGCTCCCAGGAAGAGCTTTAAAAGTGACAGCTGTTGACAGGACTAGAGAGCTAGGACTGCCTATAAGAGACCTTGCTGCCACCTGTGGGGGCAGCTCTACTTGGCAGTTGACAGAACTTAATGTCAGCTGGCCACATGGCCAGTCCTCCAGCTGTAGAACAAGCAAACACTTTGCCTTTCTCATGGCGATCCTCTCATATTATTTGCTTTTAAAATTTCTCATTAACTTTAAAAGACACCTATCACAGTGTCAGTGACTAAGTTATGGTGCTTCATAGCCATCGTGTGACCGTGAATCAGCCTCCAGAAATGTATATTACAGCCTGCCTTTGTCTGATGTACATCTATAGATGCACAAGCAAACTCCCTGAGCTTGACGGCTCAGCCAACAATGGAAGAAACGAAAGATAATTTCAAGAAAGAAATTGCAAAATTCTAGATCTCCCATTTCCTGTTCTGGTAAAAATCCTTCTAATGCCAAGACAGGAAGGTTGTTCTTCCCATATTCATTAGGTAAAATTGAAAACTAAGGACTCTGTTCAACTGACCCAAGAAATTGCTATTTTTTTTTTACATTTAAGAACAAGACAGCTTGTCTTAGTTTGTTAGGGTATTGCTAACAGAAATACTTGAGACTGGGTGATTTATAAAGAGTAGAGATTTATTTGACTCACAAGGCTGGTGACGAAAAGTCTTCGAGCTTGGGGCAAGCACATGGCCAGCCTTTGGTACTAAGTCACAACATGGTGGACAAGAGCAGGAGGGTCAATGGGTGCGTGCACAGAGAGAGAGAGAGAGACATGGAAACAGGCATCTCCCTTTTATAACAACTCTTTGTCACTAGAGTTAGGACTCTGAGGCACCATTAACCCATTTGTGATGCCTCATAGTCCAAATACCGCACTCTAGGCCTCACCTCTTTTTATTTTTTTCTAGAGGGCTTTTTTCTATAGGGTTTGTGCACTCGCCAGAAAGACATAAAGTGAGAAAATCACCCCACTGAGGGATGGCCACACCGCAAACCCTTCTCCTCCATTCTCCTCTAGGGATTTTGGGCATGCACGCACATGCCGCCAATGTGAGTTTTAAGCCGCTGGATCCAGAACTTGAACTGCAGTTGACTACATGAGAGTCCAGCAACATAACCATTACACTATCTACTGGCCCCATAGGGCTCATCTCTTAAAGGTATCATCACCTTTTGATGCCATGACACTGAGGACCAGATTCCAAACCTCAAACCTTTAGGGAACAAATCATTATTTAAGCCATAATGTAGTTTAATCTTAAAAAAAAATGAAAGTACCAGGATAGATCTTTAAACTGTAATTTACTATTGCAATTATAAATGAAACTTAATAATTTTTAGAATGTTGTATTCATTATAGAATTACAGTGGTACGAATTACCAATATTGTCTTTTTAAAGTTACAAAGAATAGAAATGAATCATGTTTTCTCATTTTCACAAACTTTCCTTCCAGAATTTCTCACTCTTTTTCTCAGGTTATAAATAATACATTCATGCCCCAAGGCAGTTACCAGATAATTGACTATTGGGGAAAGGACTTCTATCTTACTCACTGAAAGTTCCCATAGACAAACTCCAGAGCTTGGCACCAATCATGATAATAGCTACTGAAGAATAAACGGGCTGGACAGATTATTAATCAAGACTCTCTTAAATTGAGACCTCTAGCAAAACTTGGAAGAGCACACAGACATCAGATGGGTGGACACAGCTTAATATAATTATAAGCACGTACTATAAGTCTCAGCAACTGAAACACCACATATTCGAGTATTAGGTTAATGGTGCAGAGCAGCAAAATAGGATAAAACATGTTGACACTAAAACACGACGCATGGTTTGCATCAAACGTCAACAGATGTGAAGTTTCTGGTTTGGAAAACCCATTGCCATACTCACTTTGACTACAAATAAGCAAAAAGACACAGTCTCCAAAGGCACAAGTAACAGCAAACGAATCCCAACGAGGGGTTGTGCTCTCAACATAAAATCATACGAAGACCCCAGATCTGTCGCAGTCAGCACATTGAACCACCCAGGCCATGGTCCACATGGTGCCAGTTTCCTCTCAGAGCGAGAGTAAAGTACACTGTGCAGTTTTTCGCTTTTGCTTTTAAGCCTTTGACTTGTCAAAGATCCTTTTTGTTCTTGAGATGAATGAACAGATTGTATTTGCAGAGCTGTTATCAGCCTGTTCTTGTTTGGTTTGTGTTTTTCTCTGTGTGGATCCAGGGAGGCTGGCTGTTCTTTCCGAGGAGGAAACTGATAAGCAGTCAGGAGAAGAACAGCATGAGCCGGGAGCCCTCAGCACCGGTCGGCCTCCCGTCTGCTGTACCACTGTATCAGGGACAGGGGACCTTTGGCAGCACAGTCACCTGGGAGATGCTGCAGATTTATGTAGGAGAGAAGGTCACCAAGTCTTGCTCAGGGACTCTAAGAAAGGAGGGCTGGGACTGTGGGCAAAGGAGCATGAGCAGGCACTGTTCCAGGATGTCTCTGAAAAGCCTCCTCTGCAGAGGCCGCGTTTGCGCTCTCTGGAAGGAACCGACACATCCCACACCAGGAGTCATCTAAAGGTGAGCTAAGGAGAAGGAGAGCAGAGCGGAGAGTGAGAGAGAGAGTCCATTCGGACTTCGTTGCCTTTCTCAAGAGTCGTGCAGGTCTTCACTAGAACGCCAACCAGACCGGCATGTAACAATTGTTGAAATGCTTCAGTTGTTCTTGCTGAGATGTTGATGTTAGCCAGAGCCCATGCCTAAATCTTATTACTGTCCTTTAAGCCTGACGAACATGATTTAATACATGGAGAAGACAGTCAACTGAACTTGAACATGGGGTCTAACTCTGGTGTCCTGTAGTCCAGGGGTCATGGCTACAGAAACTTCTGTAGAGAAAGCAGGCCTCAGACCCTCCTAGGTACCAAAAAAAAGACTCTTTTCCTGTATAGCAAGTGTGCTAAATCTGAATCCGAAGACCCCAACAACCCATACATAGACTTAAGGCTGTCTATGAGCTCATATGTCTACTTCCACTGCCCTCCAACAGAAATTCACTGTTCATATAATTAAATTATCAATGTAGGCAGCAAAGGTGGGAAAAATTAAATATCACCGATATTTGCATATCAATGGAGCTGTTGCAGACATTTCAAAATATCACTCATGCTCGTGCCTTTTATAAAATTATAGTTTTTGATCTACTGCTAGGTATCATTATTTACTGTGTTAACAAATAAGTGCACATTCTACTATACCATGAATTTAAATTTCTGATATTTTGATACCCATATATAATATAATTCCCTTCCTTTTAATTCTATGTAATTTATTTCCAGCACCAAAACATTATCCTCAGATGGCACCTACTTACTTTGCCAGATTGCCAAAAAGTCTTTGGGACAAAAAAACTAAGAGGCTCTGCCATAGAGCATGGCGGATTTTTCTGAGAGGATGACACGAACAGCTAGCACTCAGAGCCCCTAATGCAATATTTCTTAAACTGAAGAACTGGACAGGCTTTTTGTTTGTTTCTTTTTGTCACAGGGCATGTGGGCTCACTAGAAAGAAACAGACAGACACTGAGAGAGAGAAAGTCAGAAATCACCCAGCGGGTTGGCCCACGCCACAATTTCTTCTCCTTCATTCTCCTCTTGGGATTTTGAGCACACATGCACACATGCCCAGCATGATATTCAAGCCACCAGGTCCGAGACTTGAACCATGATTGACCACGTGGGAGTCTAGCACCTTAATTAACCTCTTAACCCCCTGCGGGCCCCTTGTACAGGTTTTTTAACAGGACGTTTTACATGCGTACACAAAATATGATATTAACCGTTCTATGTCTGCAGGTCTATACAACTATAAAACTCAATTGCATAAGGTAAATAGAAACAAAAATACAAAGCGAATACAAATTAATTAACCATGTTAATGGATTAATTTTAGCATTGATCTGCTAAACCCCCTGAGCCTGGAGCCAGGCAGCACAAGCTCTATACTGAGCAGCTCATACAACCCTGTCTCACGGCGGAGTGACTCCCCCAACACCCTCCTCTGTGCAATGACTACCAAGGCCCCCTCTGTACAGGGATCCATCTGTTCTCCAACTGAGAAGACAACTTATAAACTCTGATCTGCTTCTTTCTTAATAATCAGCAAATGTCTAAGCAGTATTGGCTTAACAGCATAAACTATATCAAAACAGTAAATCCTGGGGAAGAGAGACTCTCAGTTTCAGAGTTGCCACCTTATTACATTCAAATACCCAGTCATTGACAAAAAATCACAAGGCATACAAAGAAAGAGAAAAATACAGTCATTCAAAGGAAAGCAAATTGCCAGAAACTGTCATTGAAAACGACCCAACAGCAGATCTACCTAACAAAAACTTTAAAATAACTGCCTCAAAGATGCTCAAAAAACTAAAAGAAGATAATGGAGAAAGAAAATAAAATTCTGTATCAACAAAATGGTAATATTAATCAGGAGATAGAAAACCTAAAAAGAAACTCAAAAGAAATATGATAACTAAAATGACAATTTTACTTGAGTGAATTCAAGGACAGATTTAGCAAAAAAAAAAAAATGAGAATCAATGAACAATGAAGATAGGACAGTGGGGACCAGCAGTTAGCATAATGGCTATGTTGCTGAACTCCCACGTAGTCGACTGTGGTTTGAGTCCCGGACCTGGTGGCTTAAACTCACACCGGGCGCATGTGCGTGCGTGCCCAAGATCCCGAGAAGAGAAAGGAGGAGAAGGGATCGCGGCGTGGTCATTCCCCCTGGGGGGTGATTTCTCGCTTTTTGTCTCTCTGTCTTCTTCTGTCTGTCTGGCGAGCGCATGCGCCCTATAGCAAAAAACTCTCCAAAAAAAGAAAAAAAAAGAAAGAAAGAAAGAAAAAGAAAAAATTTTAAAAAAAGATAGGACAGTGAAGGGCCAGCAGGTGGCATGGTGGTTAAGGTGTTGGATCCCACATGGCCTACACCACAGTTTGAGTCACAGACATAATAGCTGGAAAAAATACACTGGGTGTGTACATGCCCAAGATCCTGAGAGGAGAATAGTGGAGAAAGAATTGTGGTGTGGCCATCCCCCTGCAGGGTAATTTCTCACTTTCCCTCTGTCTCTGTCTCTCTCTGCCAAGCATACACACTCTATAGCAAAAAATTTAAAAGAAAAGATAAGGCAATGGAAATTATCAAATTTGGGAAACAGAAAACAAAAATGATTGAAGAAAAAGTGAACAAAGCTTGAATGACTTTGGTACACCATCAAGTAAACCAATATATGCATTTTGGGAGTTCAGAATAAGGATAGAGAAAGAAAGGAGCATAAAAAATATTTGAAGAAATAACGGCTGAAAACTTTCAGATTTGATGAAAGACCTGAATATAAACATCTAACAAACTATAAGTAAGATGAATTTAAATAGACACACATTGAGACACATTATAAGCAAACTTTCAAAAGACCAAAATAGAAAATCTCGAAAGCAGTATGAGAAAAGCAATTTATCACATACATGGGATTATCAATAAGATTATCTGCAGATTTCCTACCAGAAACTTTAGAGGCCAGAAAGCAATGGGCTGATATCTTCAAAGCACTTAAAGAGAAGCAACAACAACAAAACAATAAAAAAACACCATTACCAAGCACCTTATATACAAGAAAGCTGTCCTTTAAAAGGAGGAACACTTAAAAACAGAAACTGAAGAAGTTTGGTACACTATACTTAACATGCAAGAAATGTTCAAGGGAGTCCTATGGATTGAAATAAAATGATTTTAGACAGTAACTAGAAGCCATATGAAGAAATAAAGACCTTAATAAAAATAAATACAAGGCAGTTGTAAAAGCTATATTATTGTAACAATGGTTTATAACTGCACTTTTTGTTTCCGTATGATTTAAGGGAACAATGCCTTTAAAAATAATCATTAGTTTAAAAGCTAGTGTTGTTATTGGATTGTCGGAAAACTATTGATGCACTTCTGCATTGAAAAAATATGTCATGACTTTTCCAACAGCCCAATATAAATTTTGTTTGTGACTTCACATTTTATTTTCTATACAATTTAAGAGGCAAATGCCTTTCAAGGAATGATTAGGTTATATTTGTCTCACCAAAAGGGGTGGTAGAGATGAGTTAAAGATGCAGGTTGTATATGTGATTGACATTAAACTGGAATAAATCAAGTTGGAGTGGTATAACTTTAGGATATTAAATGTAATTCTCATAGTAACCACAAGGAAAATAGCAAAAGTAAATATACTTTAGGAAATGAGAAAGGAATTTAACTGTTTCACTACAAAAAAATTAACTAAAAAAGAAGATCATTATGTAGAAAATGAGAGACAAAACAAGCTATAAGGCCTAGAGAAAACAAATAGCAAAAGGACAGAAGTTCCTACTTTTCAAAAATTTAACTATAAATGAATTAAACTCTACAACCCCATCAAGAGATTGGCAGAACAAATAAAAAATATGATCCAACTGTACTCTTCCCTCGGTATCCATGAGAGACTCGTTCCAGGTCCCCTTAGGAATACCAAATTCAAAGATGCTCGAGTTCCTTGTATAAGACAGTGCAATATTTGCAAATAACTTATGCACATCCTTTATTATACTTTAAACCACCCTGAGATTACTTATGATACCTAATACAATGTAAATGCTACATAAATATTTGTTGCATTGTATTTTTTCATTTGTATCATTTATTGTTGAATGTATTGTTATTTGGGCTATTTTTTTCTCTAATTTTTTCAATCCATAGTTGGTTGAATACAAGGGATGGGGAGTGAGGAGTCACACACAAGAGGGACTGACTACATATGCTCCCTACAAGACAGTCACTTTCGATCCAAAGATCACTTTTGATCCAAAGATACACATAGATTGAAAGTTAAAGAATTTTAAAAGAGACTCTGCAAACACTAACCAAAAGAAAGTAGGAAAGGTGCCTAATAGCAGACAAAATAGACCATAAATCCAAAAAGTTTAGAAGAGACAAAAAAAGACATTTTAAATCCTCAATTCATGATTTCAAAAATCTTTTTGCACCAAAATAAATTTGTACTTTAGTTCCACATTCCATGAAGTTTTTGGAATTCCCTCATATATTAAGAAACTGATGAATTTTACCCATTAAAAGGGTAATCTTTTGGAGAGTTTTTTTGCTATAGGGCACATGTGCTTGCTAGAGTGACAGAGAGAAAGAAAGCGAGAAATCACCCTACAGGGAAATAGGCACACCACAATCCCTTCTCCTCCATTCTCGTCTTGGGATTTTAGGAATACATGCACATGTGCCCAGCATGAGTTTGAAGCCACTGGGTCCAGGACTCGGACCATGTGAGTCTAGTGGCATAAACATTATGCCATCTGCTGGTCCCAAAAGGGTAAATTATTTTTTGAACTTTATTTATTTATTGTGATTTTCAAGCTGCCTGGTCTGGGACTCGAACCACAGTTGGCCATATGGGAATCTAGTGCTTAATCACCACAATATCTGCTGGACCCAAAAGAGTAATTTTTTTTTTTTTTTAAGTAATAGGATTTCTCTTTAAAAAAAAAAAAGAATTATTTTATTTAACTTTTTTTCTTAATTAATTTATTTATTTTAATTTAACCAGAGAGGGACAGAGAGAGAGAGAGTAAATGAGAAAGCAAGCCACCAGTTCCAGGACTGGAACTGCAGTTGACCATGTGGGAGTCTAGCGTCCTTAAGCACACTGCCGTTTGCCGGCCCCAAGGGTACATTTTTATATCTCAGAAAAGCAGTTACTTTTGAAAAGTGAATGAGAGAGATTATGCATGCTCCTCTGAAATAAAAGATGTAGGAACTGGTTATCGAGGACATGATAAGAGAATGGAGCACAAAGCTTCCAGCACATCAGTCCACTCTCGCCTCTGGTTCTTGATCAGAGTTGTGAGGTTCTTTTCTTGTGTGCCATGTTAACTTTAAGCCAAAAGCTCTTTGTTGACCAAGGGTTTTTTTTCCTTTTCTTAAAGTTCAGCATCAGCTTAAATAATTATAAAACATATAAGGAGAATAGAGTGAAAATAAAAAGCCAGCTATAGATTGCCACCTAGAGAAACCTATTGCTGAAACAGCACGGAAGTTAATGGAGGGCCTTTTCCTTTCCCACATTACAGTTGGTTTTTGAAATTCAACTGATGAAATGACAAAGGTAACTGATGTCACATGAAGGCTATTTCACACTTAGAAAGCCCAGTCGTGCTACACAGTGCAATGGGGGCAGGGAGTAATTCTGGCTACGGGGAAGTAATTTTTACAAACTGCAGCATTCCCTCCGTAGGTGTCATAAAACAACCACACACACACACACACACACACACACACACACACACGAGGAAACATCTCAGGGGAAGACTATTCCTGGTACCTTTTGCCAGGAGTTCTCCCCTATGTTTCCTATGCAAGATATCAAGGTAGGATGGACTGTCCAGCCACTGCACTTCAAACTGAGGGCACTTAAGTAGCTTTTACATAGGCCAATAATTTCAAAACAACATCTTAATCAGAGAAGAGGAGGAGGAGGAGGAGGAGGAAGAGGAGGAGGAAGAGGAAAGGGCAATAAAAGCAAAGTCTCTGCTAGGTATCAATACAGATACAAGACAGTAAGTGATACCTTAAGTCAAACTAGTTGAAGATCAAGTGACAGAAGTGTGATCACTCACCATGAACAAAAGTGATAAATCATATATAAAAATATGCAATGACTGTAGTTTACTCATTTAGTCAGTCAACAATTTTTTTTTTGAGGAGAAATTTTTGCTGTAGGGCACATGTTTTCACCAGAGAGAGAGAGAAACAGAGACAAAAAGTGAGAACTCACCCCCCAGGGGGGTGGCCAGTCTGTAATCCCTTTCCCTCCATTCTCCTCTCAGGATTTTGGGCACACACATACACTCACCCAGTGTGAGTTCCAAGCCACCAGGTCCAGGATTCTAACCGCTGTCAGTCCAGTACCTTAACCACTACACCACCTCCTGGCCCCTATTCAACAACTATTTTAATTGAGCACTAGCTACAAAGTAAAATTTTAAAAACAAACAAAACAAAGCATACATTACTCTTTTGACTCTCCTGAAGCTTAAAATCTGTTTAATGAAATTCTGCTACTACAAAGAAAGTGATAAAATTAAGTGGGGAAGCATGATATTCTGGAAAGAGTATTGGTCTTTGAGTTCTAGGATTTGAATTCCAATCCCATGTCTGTCAATTACTAGGCAAGCAATATTGGCTCTGTCACCCAACTTCTCCAAGCCTCAGTTTCATACCTTGAAAAATGACATAAGATAGTGCTTCCCTCATAGCTCAATTATAAGGATCACTGAGAAAATATTCAAATAAGTTTTGAGAACTGTCAAAACAGGTACTGTTACTGCATTGTGTAAAAATGATTAAATCCCCTGCAATAACTAATTGTAGTTGTTAGGCCGGAGGCCTGGGCAGCTTGGATGTGGGGGGTGGACGCCACGCCACAGTTGGCTGATGCAACACAGATCCAGTCTGGCATCAGACCTGCACTGCAGTCAAATCTAACCTGGATGTAGCACAGGGCATTCTGCTCTGCACACGGCACTCTACTCTGCACATGGCGCTCTACTCTGCACACGGCACCAGACCTTACGTGGAGCACAAGTCTGATCTTCCTCTAAACCTTTACCATACATGGACTATTCCTATCCCTAAGACACTCCCCCTCCCTATACCCTTATAAAAATTGCTAAACCCTACTCCAGAACACAACTTTTCTGGCCCGTCTCCCTTCCTTCCTCTCCCTTTCTGTTGGACCAGTGAACCTCACCCGAGAACATTACCAATCAAGGCTCTACATTTCTGTTTTCTAGCGTGGTCGGCCCATTCCTTATAGTAGTTGCTGTAGACGGTATACTGGAAGTCTACTTGTCAGACAATACAGTTCAACGCTGACTGCCCAGTATCACAACATAGCACGACCCCTATTCAAAGTTCCAGCCTTTCTCCAAGTAATCCTCCGTGTGTCAAATTCCATTCATATTTTCAGGCAATGTTCCAGTCATAGAAAGAAAAGTGAGTCAAATGGACTTTGCTCAGACCTCCACACCAGACAACTGCCAAGTGTCTTGACTCCCAGGGTATGTGTTTGTTGACCCTATTTGAATCTTTTTTTTTTTTTTGAGAGAGAGATTTTTGCTATAGGGTACATGTGCTTAAGAAGTTATTCCCCAGGGGGATGGCCATACCACAGTCACTTCTCTTCCATTCTCCTCTCAGGATCTTGAGCATGCACACACACACACCCAGCATGAGTTTTTATAGTCATCGGATCTGGGACTTGAACCGCAGTTGACTCCATGGGAGTCCAGCAACCATGACGCCATCTGCTGGTCCCCCATTTGAATCTTAACAAATGATAGAACATTCAAAACACAGACAGCTTGTTTAGTAGAAGAAAATGACCCTCGCTTTCATTACAACCATATTAACTGCACTAAGGTTTTCTTTAAAGTCGTTCTGCTCTTCTTATGGAAACCACTGTCCTTAAGAATTATAAATTGCTTAACACATGACCAAAATCTAAAACATTAAAATTAAACACAGGAGGAAAGTAAATTGATCTTGGCCTAATTCTGGTTTGCAATGTGTCTGTCACAATGAACACAAATCTGTGACCCACTGAAGAACATCAGGCATGAGAAGCAGTTACTATCTGAGTGTGTTTTGTGAAACTGTGAAATCCAAACAGTCTGTCTCTTTTGGACTGGAAAAGCAGAATAACCCTGTTTTTCCTTAAACACTGGCGAACATATCCTGGGATAGCTAAAAGTCAACTTGGTCTTCCCCTTCCTGGCCCACGCAAAAATAAATAGTCATGTCAGACCGAAGATGTGATATTCCTGAGGAGGGTTTCATGAAAGAGAGGAAAGAACAAGAAAGCGATCATAGCCAAGGGGCTTTCTAGCATTTTCGATCACATTACCTTGTTTCAGGAAGCAGGAAACAGGAAGCAATGCAAGTGCAGGGGAAGTTCCTACAGAAATGATGCTCCCATCGGGTTATCAGCTGGATGGGTGCTGACGTTCCTTGGCCTTTTCCGCACAAACCCACTCCCAGCCAGTCTTCTGGAAGTTTAGCTCTGAGGACTATGGTGGGACAGAGCCACGTTCCCGTAGATGCCACCAGCCCCGTCCCACTGGTCCCACGTCCACATTGTCTTTTTTCTTTCCGATATCTTTCTGGAATAACTAACACTCCCCTCCCTTCATCCTCACACAGAAGAGTTTCACCCACACCCTTTTTCTCAAGCTGAGATTTACTTAACAGTCGCCAACACGTACAGCAAAAGCTCTCGGCCAATGAAAAAGGGAGAAGAGAGAAGCAGGACAGGCAGAGCACGAGGACACTCCTAAACAAAGGGGGAGGCAGCTCCCACCAAGTCACTTGGCATCCCATTGCTGGAATAGGGTCCCTCCACAAGGGGCCGACAACAAAATACTGACTTAACCACCTCAAAATAAGGGACCTAAAACTCAGGACAGAAGCACAAATGCGTGTAGGTGTCCTGTCCCGAAATCCAGACTGCAGCATAGCGTGAGCAGCTCACTTGTCTTTTCAAGGTGTTGTCGTAGGACGCTCACCCTCACTGCAGATACCTGGGGAGCATCGAATGGTACTGACATTATTTTGCCCCATACTCAGCTTCTTTCTGCTCCTAGGAGCTGCAGCAGTTTGTCTTTCAGTGGGGTATTCAGCTCCCAGGCCACAGGCTGGCACTGGGCTGCACAGCAGTGGGTGAGGAGCAGGTGAGCAGCAAAGCTTCACCTGCATCACGGCCAGTGCCCACTGTTGGCATGACCTCCTGAGTTCCGCCCCCTGTCCACTGCCCATGGTGGGCATTAACTCCTGAGATCTGCCCCCTGTCCACTACCCACTGCGGGCATGACCTCCTGAGCTCCGCCCCTGTCCACTGCCCACGGTGGGCATTAACTCTTGAACTCTGTCCAACAGGGAAATAGGCACACCACAATCCCTTCTCCTCCATTCTCGTCTTGGGATTTTAGGAATACATGCACATGTGCCCAGCATGAGTTTGAAGCCACTGGGTCCAGGACTCGGACCATGTGAGTCTAGTGGCATAAACATTATGCCATCTGCTGGTCCCAAAAGGGTAAATTATTTTTTGAACTTTATTTATTTATTGTGATTTTCAAGCTGCCTGGTCTGGGACTCGAACCACAGTTGGCCATATGGGAATCTAGTGCTTAATCACCACAATATCTGCTGGTCCCAAAAGAGTAATTTTTTTTTTTTAAGTAATAGGATTTCTCTTTAAAAAAAAAAAAGAATTATTTTATTTAACTTTTTTTCTTAATTAATTTATTTATTTTAATTTAACCAGAGAGGGACAGAGAGAGAGAGAGTAAATGAGAAAGCAAGCCACCAGTTCCAGGACTGGAACTGCAGTTGACCATGTGGGAGTCTAGCGTCCTTAAGCACACTGCCGTTTGCCGGCCCCAAGGGTACATTTTTATATCTCAGAAAAGCAGTTACTTTTGAAAAGTGAATGAGAGAGATTATGCATGCTCCTCTGAAATAAAAGATGTAGGAACTGGTTATCGAGGACATGATAAGAGAATGGAGCACAAAGCTTCCAGCACATCAGTCCACTCTCGCCTCTGGTTCTTGATCAGAGTTGTGAGGTTCTTTTCTTGTGTGCCATGTTAACTTTAAGCCAAAAGCTCTTTGTTGACCAAGGGTTTTTTTTCCTTTTCTTAAAGTTCAGCATCAGCTTAAATAATTATAAAACATATAAGGAGAATAGAGTGAAAATAAAAAGCCAGCTATAGATTGCCACCTAGAGAAACCTATTGCTGAAACAGCACGGAAGTTAATGGAGGGCCTTTTCCTTTCCCACATTACAGTTGGTTTTTGAAATTCAACTGATGAAATGACAAAGGTAACTGATGTCACATGAAGGCTATTTCACACTTAGAAAGCCCAGTCGTGCTACACAGTGCAATGGGGGCAGGGAGTAATTCTGGCTACGGGGAAGTAATTTTTACAAACTGCAGCATTCCCTCCGTAGGTGTCATAAAACAACCACACACACACACACACACACACACACACACACACACGAGGAAACATCTCAGGGGAAGACTATTCCTGGTACCTTTTGCCAGGAGTTCTCCCCTATGTTTCCTATGCAAGATATCAAGGTAGGATGGACTGTCCAGCCACTGCACTTCAAACTGAGGGCACTTAAGTAGCTTTTACATAGGCCAATAATTTCAAAACAACATCTTAATCAGAGAAGAGGAGGAGGAGGAGGAGGAGGAAGAGGAGGAGGAAGAGGAAAGGGCAATAAAAGCAAAGTCTCTGCTAGGTATCAATACAGATACAAGACAGTAAGTGATACCTTAAGTCAAACTAGTTGAAGATCAAGTGACAGAAGTGTGATCACTCACCATGAACAAAAGTGATAAATCATATATAAAAATATGCAATGACTGTAGTTTACTCATTTAGTCAGTCAACAATTTTTTTTTTGAGGAGAAATTTTTGCTGTAGGGCACATGTTTTCACCAGAGAGAGAGAGAAACAGAGACAAAAAGTGAGAACTCACCCCCCAGGGGGGTGGCCAGTCTGTAATCCCTTTCCCTCCATTCTCCTCTCAGGATTTTGGGCACACACATACACTCACCCAGTGTGAGTTCCAAGCCACCAGGTCCAGGATTCTAACCGCTGTCAGTCCAGTACCTTAACCACTACACCACCTCCTGGCCCCTAATTCAACAACTATTTTATTGAGCACTAGCTACAAAGTAAAATTTTAAAAACAAACAAAACAAAACATACATTACTCTTTTGACTCTCCTGAAGCTTAAAATCTGTTTAATGAAATTCTGCTACTACAAAGAAAGTGATAAAATTAAGTGGGGAAGCATGATATTCTGGAAAGAGTATTGGTCTTTGAGTTCTAGGATTTGAATTCCAATCCCATGTCTGTCAATTACTAGGCAAGCAATATTGGCTCTGTCACCCAACTTCTCCAAGCCTCAGTTTCATACCTTGAAAAATGACATAAGATAGTGCTTCCCTCATAGCTCAATTATAAGGATCACTGAGAAAATATTCAAATAAGTTTTGAGAACTGTCAAAACAGGTACTGTTACTGCATTGTGTAAAAATGATTAAATCCCCTGCAATAACTAATTGTAGTTGTTAGGCCGGAGGCCTGGGCAGCTTGGATGTGGGGGGTGGACGCCACGCCACAGTTGGCTGATGCAACACAGATCCAGTCTGGCATCAGACCTGCACTGCAGTCAAATCTAACCTGGATGTAGCACAGGGCATTCTGCTCTGCACACGGCACTCTACTCTGCACATGGCGCTCTACTCTGCACACGGCACCAGACCTTACGTGGAGCACAAGTCTGATCTTCCTCTAAACCTTTACCATACATGGACTATTCCTATCCCTAAGACACTCCCCCTCCCTATACCCTTATAAAAATTGCTAAACCCTACTCCAGAACACAACTTTTCTGGCCCGTCTCCCTTCCTTCCTCTCCCTTTCTGTTGGACCAGTGAACCTCACCCGAGAACATTACCAATCAAGGCTCTACATTTCTGTTTTCTAGCGTGGTCGGCCCATTCCTTATAGTAGTTGCTGTAGACGGTATACTGGAAGTCTACTTGTCAGACAATACAGTTCAACGCTGACTGCCCAGTATCACAACATAGCACGACCCCTATTCAAAGTTCCAGCCTTTCTCCAAGTAATCCTCCGTGTGTCAAATTCCATTCATATTTTCAGGCAATGTTCCAGTCATAGAAAGAAAAGTGAGTCAAATGGACTTTGCTCAGACCTCCACACCAGACAACTGCCAAGTGTCTTGACTCCCAGGGTATGTGTTTGTTGACCCTATTTGAATCTTTTTTTTTTTTTTGAGAGAGAGATTTTTGCTATAGGGTACATGTGCTTAAGAAGTTATTCCCCAGGGGGATGGCCATACCACAGTCACTTCTCTTCCATTCTCCTCTCAGGATCTTGAGCATGCACACACACACACCCAGCATGAGTTTTTATAGTCATCGGATCTGGGACTTGAACCGCAGTTGACTCCATGGGAGTCCAGCAACCATGACGCCATCTGCTGGTCCCCCATTTGAATCTTAACAAATGATAGAACATTCAAAACACAGACAGCTTGTTTAGTAGAAGAAAATGACCCTCGCTTTCATTACAACCATATTAACTGCACTAAGGTTTTCTTTAAAGTCGTTCTGCTCTTCTTATGGAAACCACTGTCCTTAAGAATTATAAATTGCTTAACACATGACCAAAATCTAAAACATTAAAATTAAACACAGGAGGAAAGTAAATTGATCTTGGCCTAATTCTGGTTTGCAATGTGTCTGTCACAATGAACACAAATCTGTGACCCACTGAAGAACATCAGGCATGAGAAGCAGTTACTATCTGAGTGTGTTTTGTGAAACTGTGAAATCCAAACAGTCTGTCTCTTTTGGACTGGAAAAGCAGAATAACCCTGTTTTTCCTTAAACACTGGCGAACATATCCTGGGATAGCTAAAAGTCAACTTGGTCTTCCCCTTCCTGGCCCACGCAAAAATAAATAGTCATGTCAGACCGAAGATGTGATATTCCTGAGGAGGGTTTCATGAAAGAGAGGAAAGAACAAGAAAGCGATCATAGCCAAGGGGCTTTCTAGCATTTTCGATCACATTACCTTGTTTCAGGAAGCAGGAAACAGGAAGCAATGCAAGTGCAGGGGAAGTTCCTACAGAAATGATGCTCCCATCGGGTTATCAGCTGGATGGGTGCTGACGTTCCTTGGCCTTTTCCGCACAAACCCACTCCCAGCCAGTCTTCTGGAAGTTTAGCTCTGAGGACTATGGTGGGACAGAGCCACGTTCCCGTAGATGCCACCAGCCCCGTCCCACTGGTCCCACGTCCACATTGTCTTTTTTCTTTCCGATATCTTTCTGGAATAACTAACACTCCCCTCCCTTCATCCTCACACAGAAGAGTTTCACCCACACCCTTTTTCTCAAGCTGAGATTTACTTAACAGTCGCCAACACGTACAGCAAAAGCTCTCGGCCAATGAAAAAGGGAGAAGAGGGAAGCAGGACAGGCAGAGCACGAGGACACTCCTAAACAAAGGGGGAGGCAGCTCCCACCAAGTCACTTGGCATCCCATTGCTGGAATAGGGTCCCTCCACAAGGGGCCGACAACAAAATACTGACTTAACCACCTCAAAATAAGGGACCTAAAACTCAGGACAGAAGCACAAATGCGTGTAGGTGTCCTGTCCCGAAATCCAGACTGCAGCATAGCGTGAGCAGCTCACTTGTCTTTTCAAGGTGTTGTCGTAGGACGCTCACCCTCACTGCAGATACCTGGGGAGCATCGAATGGTACTGACATTATTTTGCCCCATACTCAGCTTCTTTCTGCTCCTAGGAGCTGCAGCAGTTTGTCTTTCAGTGGGGTATTCAGCTCCCAGGCCACAGGCTGGCACTGGGCTGCACAGCAGTGGGTGAGGAGCAGGTGAGCAGCAAAGCTTCACCTGCATCACGGCCAGTGCCCACTGTTGGCATGACCTCCTGAGTTCCGCCCCCTGTCCACTGCCCATGGTGGGCATTAACTCCTGAGATCTGCCCCCTGTCCACTACCCACTGCGGGCATGACCTCCTGAGCTCCGCCCCTGTCCACTGCCCACGGTGGGCATTAACTCTTGAACTCTGTCCACTGCCCAGTGCCCACTGCTGGCATTAACTCCTGAGCTCTGCCCCCTGTCCACTGCCTATAGTGGGCATTAACTCCTGAGCTCTACCCCCTGTCCACTGCCCACTGCGGCATGACCTCCTGAGCTCCGCCCCCTGTCCACTGCCCACTGTGGGCATGACCTCCTGATTTCCGCCCCCTGTCCACAGCCCACTGCGGGCATGACCTCCTGAGCTCTTCCCCCTGTCCACTGCCCACTGCGGGCATGACCTCCTGAGCTCTGCCCCCTGTCCACTGCCCACAGTTGGCATTAACTCCTGAGCTCCGCCCCCTGTCCACTGCCCACTGCTGGCATGACCTCCTGAGCTCCGCCTCCTATCAGATCAGCATGGACACTAGACTCTCATAGGACCACAAACACTACTGTCGACTGCAGATGCAAGGGATCTTGGTCCTAATACCTGATGGTCTGAGGTGGAATTGAGACAGTGATGCTAGCACTGGGGAACAGCTGCAAATACTGTATTCTGATGAGCTGCATAATTATTTCTTTATATATTAGAATATTTTGTTATTTTTTTTTCTTTTTTTGTAAATGTTTTTGCCTTAGGGCATGTGCACTTGCCCAAGAGAAAGAGACAGAGACAGTGTGAGGAAAAGTGAGAAATCGCTGCCACAATCTCTTCTTCCACTGGCCCCTCTATATTACAGTGTAATCGTAACAGAAGTAAAGTGCACAGTGAGTGTAATGCACTTGAGCCATCCTCCACTTCCCCACGAAACCCATCCCTGAAGTCAAAAAGGCTGGAGACTGCTGGTGTAGGCCTTCGGCTTAGTGACAGGCGAGCGAAGCTCTGCCTTGTGAGCAGTAAGAGGCCGTGCATGACTCTGGCTCCCACACTTAAAAACCTGCCTGTGGGTTCCACAGACACGACAGGGCGCCCACACCGAGCACCTTCAGACTTACTTGTATTCCTGTGACTGTGGTTCCCCGGGGGAGAGGCACCCGCTGTCCACGCAGGAACGTGCTGGCTGGGATGTGCGGTCGGCACCGCAGGGCTCGCATCGTAGACTGTGTTTGTAAGAAGGACATCAGGCAGCTGGACTCTCCCGTCAGTGACCAAGGGTTCGCTCCCATTTGATTTAAAATAGGTCTTTTTCAATGTTCCTGAAAGAAAAAGAGGTTTTTAAACACTACTGGAAGCTAATATGTTAAAGAGTACATTAACAAACTCTGGGAGGAGAGGGATAGACAGTGGTGCAGTGTGGTAAATGTGACTCTGTGAGGCAATCCCACAGGGGAAGGTCCCAAGTTCAAGTCTGGGGACCTCCCTGAGTACTCAGGGCACTCGCTTGCCCATGGTACGGGGGCCAGCTGAAAGCTGGGGTGGAACCACTGAGTCAGGACCCTGTTAGAGATGCTCTCTCGCCCTCTCTCTCTCTTTCTGTCTCTTTCAGTCATAGAAAGACTAAATAAATACACTTAAATAGAACAACAGAACACTCCAGAGACCTACCAGTGGCACAGTGGGGCAAGAGCACTGCAAAGTTGGCCCACCTGGTAAGGTTCTGGGTGTGAACCCGGAGGCCTCTCTGAGTAAACCTTGCCCATGACCCAGGGCTGGCGAGGGCTGGCAGTGGATCTGGCATTGAGAGCCTGCTGGACACGCTGTCTCTCTGTCTCTCTCTGCCTCTCTTGCTCATGAAAGAGATAAATAAACTTTAAAAGAAAGGAAGGAAACACTAAGGCTGCTTTCCCGTGTGTCACCCTATTCAAACACAAAGAGAAAAATGGCGGCCACCGCAACTAACTCTTTCACGTCGGCAATCAAGACTTTCTTCTCTTCCACAAATCACGCAGCCCTATAACGGAACTCTGGCTTTCCAAGGGCATGAGGCTTAGAAATGAGACTCCCACATAGAGCTTCCTGGTACTAAAGAACTGAGGGCACTTCTACCTCATCTGGGACTGCCCAGAAATCCAATGTGGTAAGTCTTACAGGCTAAGAGTTCCTGCTCTTTCCGTTTCCCAGTTTCACCCGTTATGCTACTCGGCACCTAGGACACACTCGCTCCTAGCACTCTACCTGCCACTAAAGGACACAATGGTGCCAGCTTAGCTGTCGCCTTAGACTGCCCCAGACTTTGCACTGAACTTCAAGAAACCATGTACAATATACAATTAAAAGAGTGGGGCCTGTGTGCGGAATACTGAGATGTACACCATGGAAACTACGTAGAGCAAAACCCTAACCACAGCACTGTCTAAACAAGAAACTAAATTCTCTTCATCTTTGACCGGAAACTATAAAATATAATGGCAAACAACTGTAAAAACAGTCATTCAAGTAAGATTATCAACTGGTCACTTTTCAAGGTGACCAGTTCATTGGCACCAGGTGATCCATTCATTGACAAAATAAGGAGTCCAGTTGAAGAGGATGGAGAATCGCCGGGTTTTGTCTTTAGGCAGAAACTGTTGAAAGCTTTGAAAAGGATTTGTATTTTTAACTCAGTCAAAATACACAGCAGACTCTATTTCCAGAAGGCAGCTCTGTAGCTGAGCATGCCACAAAAATAAATGAATGCAATATTGATCCACCCATAGACATACCCAAGGGAGATTTTCTTTCCCCCTAAAAACATGCACGGTGACTGCTCTAAGTGGTTCTCACTTTTCTAAATAGTTCCATGGACAATTAAAAATAAAAGAAATATAAATAAAATGTTTAATATCAGTCTATGGAAAAAATTTCTCTGCATGTGCTTGACACTTGGAGAACGTTAACTACAAATCAAAATAGCAAAGCAGCTGTTTTCTAGTTAAGGTCAACAGTTTCATCTGTCAAAGAATCCTAAATAAAGTGTCAGAGTGTAAAAGCTAAATTATGACACATGATTTAGGTACCACATTCTCCAAACCGCCCATGTGATTAGAAGCAAATACTAAACACGGCTGGTGAAATGAAGGATTTCATTTCATTGTTTTTGATTTTCAAAATAATTTACAATTTACCCTAAATCAAAATAAATGTGTTCATTTATCCAGAACATTTTTTTACTCAATTATATACCATCTTACTGTCATCTACTTGTTCGTTTTCCTTTTCCTTAGGTATCTTAGCACGAAGAGGTTTTCCACGTAATATGGTATTTCCCCTAATGCGTCTATAATAAATATATGCGATCCATCAAGCTTGGTCTGCAAACCTGTAGCAAATCCCATTGCTTGTGCGTATGCTCCTTTGTAATTCTTTCTTCTTTTTTTAAACAATTATCTATTTATTTATCCATTTATCTGTTGTGATTGTCAGGCCACTGGGTCTGGGGCTTGAATGGCAATCAGCCATTTGGGAGTCCGGTGCCTCAACCACCACGCCACCTACTGACACTGTGTATTATAATTCTTTTAAAGAGAGTTCTCGTATGAAATATGTTAGCAGTTGTTCTCCACATTCTATTTGTAACTTAGCTTTATTGCAATCCTTCTTTTACCTTTTTCACCTAACCACAGCGGTGAAAGTGTTATTATCTGTTTACAAGAAATCCTTTGATGGGCCAGCAGATGGCATAGCAGTTGTCACTGGACTCAAGAAACCATGTATAATATACAATTAAAAGAGTGGGGCCTGTGTGGTTCAAACTCAAGCCAGGTGCGTGTGCGTGCGTGCCCAAGATTTTCAGAGAGGAGAATGGAGGAGAAGGGATTGTGGTGTGGCCATCCCCCCTGTTGGGTGATTTCTTGCTTTCTGTCTCTCTGTCTCTCTCTGTGTCTCGGGCGAGCACATACATCCTACAGCAAAAATATCTCTTTAAAAAAAAATAAATAAAGCCTGCGTACACTGGACAATTTGTTTTCAAGCATCTCTGGATAAAGCCTGCGGTCACTGGACAATTTGTTTTCAAGCATCTCTGGAAACAGATGGACCCCCATCGCGTGTGTCCCAACTCTGTTATGTGTTTTGAAGAAAGCACAAGAATTAGAGCGTAAGAGGACTGCGTGTTCTCAGCCTGGCCCATGACCAGCCATAAAACACTGTGAGCTATTACCCCAGAGCATTCCTTCCTCCAGTGTCACCCGTCCTTTCCTGAACTCCTGTTTTTATAGGGCTGTGCTTAAAAGTACAGGCCCGACAGCCTGACCACCTGGGATCAAATCCCATCTCTACCACTGACTGGTCCTAGAATTTTGGGCAAACTCTCAAGAACCATAAAGGGAGGAACATAGAAGCTCCTTCCTGGTGGGGCAGCTATTGGGGTCACACTTGTCAATACATATGCAAATGCTTAGAAGGGCTCCAGGTAGCACGTTCTCCATAGCAGTCATCAGTACACTGTCTTCCTCAGGGCTACTAAGGCGCCCGTAAGTAAATACCGATTTCTTTTGACTGTGAGTGCATCCCTACATTACAAAAGGCAAAAAGTGAATCGTTTAACCCATTTTTTGAGTCAGAAAGCTGTGGTTATTTCAACCTAAGTTATGCATAGAAAGCCACATGACATCCAGGCTGTACTGCTCAACACAGTGTTTCAGGCCTAGCCCTGGTGGTGCAGGCCTGGGACATCTGCACATGGGGCCACATGGGAAGCTGGTTTCCCATCCCAGGGAGACCTGAAGACAGCGGGCTCCCTGTGTGCTTGTGGTCCCAGCTGGCTGGAGGCAGGGGAAGGCCTGCAGTAGGCAAGACCCTGTCAATGGTACATGTCTCTCTCTCTCTTGCTCTCTGTCTCATGAAAGAAAGAAAGAAAAAGAAAAAAAAAAGATTTCAGGGGCCAGCTCTGGAGCTCTCCCTGTGTGTAGGGAGTCAGAGCCAGTATGACTGACCATGGTTCAACTCCTCATCCTAATAGTTTGAAAACTATGCCGGGTGCCTGTACACGCATGTCCAAGATCCCGGCAGGATAAAGAAGGACTGTGTCATGGCCCCTGGGGGACAGAAGGCTTTCTCTTTCTGGCAAGCACACACATCCTCTGGCAAATTAAAAAAAAAAAAAATTTGTTTCAGCTCTACAAGAAATTAATTAAGTTTAAGAATTAGTGTAGGGACCAGCAGGTGGCATGGTGGTTTAAGTGCTAGATTCCCACTTGGCTGTCCATGGCGTGAGTCCCAGAGCTGGTGGCTTGAAAATCATGCCAGTTGCATGTGCATGCGTGCCAAAAATCCTGAGAGAAGAATGGAGGCGAAGGCTTTTCAGTCTGGGGAGTGATTTCTCACTTTCCCTCTCTCTGTCTCTCTTTGGTGAGTACCCTATTGCAAAAACCTAAATTAAAAAAAAATAAATCTGTAATTCTAATAATAATAGCAAAATGCCATTGATCCCTGACAGTAAACAGACTAGAACTTGAAAGGCAGAGTAATGCTTCCCCAGAGATATCCTGCCTGCTCTCCGGGGCCAGGGAGATGGCCCTCTGCAGCTGTGATTGCTACAGACCACAGATGACGGGATCACCCTGGATTACGCAATCTGACCATGCGGGCCTTCTTAAGGAGGAGATGGGAAGTAGGAGGCAGAGCCATGGCTGCGAGAAAGATTCACCGGTCATTGCTTGATTGAAGGGGGAGCGCGAGCTAAATTACGAACGTCCCACTTCTAACCTCTAGACGCTAGAAAAGGCAAGGAAATAAACCATCCCCTAACCTCCAGAAGGACCTTCATTTTAGCCCAGAGAGACCCATTTTGGAGTTACAACTTTCATACCTCTAGGATTTTAATACAGTTTTTTTTTTTTTAAGAGGTTTTTGCTATAGGGCGCGTGTGCTCGCCAGACAGACAGAGAGAGACAGACCGAGAGACAGAAAGTGAGAAATCACCCCCCAGGGGGGATGGCCACACCACAATCCCTTCTCCTCCGTTCTCCTCTCCAGATCTTGGGCACGCACACATACGCGCCCGGCATGAGTTTTAAGCCACCGGGTCTGGGATTTTAGTACAGTTTTTTAAAAAGAGTCATTTGTTGAATTTTGTTTATTAATTTACTTTTATTTTGTTATAGGGCACATGTGCTCGTGAGAGAGAGAGTGAGCCACCAGGTCTGGGACTCGAACCATGGTCAGTCATGTGAGAGTCCAGCGCCATCACACCACCTGATGGCCCAATATAAATAGTTTCAAGGTACCACATGTGCAGCGATTTGTTACAGCGCCAATAAGAAACCAATACGGGCACCTCGTTCCATGCCCCCCTTTAGACATCAGCTGGCTGACGGTCTTAATGAACCTATGGAACAAATGCAGTTACGCCCTTTCTAAAGAGTTTACAAGGAAACTGAAATTGACAAGGGTAATTAACTGGCCCAGTAACTGAGTGGGGCTATTCCACACATCACTCACAAGCACTTCTCATAGGTTAATAATAATAAATTTAAAAAGTCTACCAGTAGGTGCTTGTAGATTTATCTTCCTTCGATGTGATTTTTCAAATGAATTCCTTATCTTTGTATCTTTAGCCGAGTGTAACACATTTACTTTGCATTTTCTATGTGCCAGGAACTCCGTACTTATTCTCTGCTGAGAACACAAAATTGCGTAAGGCATTCTTACCATAAAATTGTTTATAGACTAATCAAAGGAGACAGCATGTAATCTAAAAACACAAAGCATGCCACGAGTGCTTTGAGAATGGCATGCACAGGAAAATCTGGTGGCAAACACGAGAGAAGTAGCTGTCATTCCATTTGAGGACATTAACAGAGTTTTGTTTTCTGTTGTTCTAGGGCGTGTGCTCACCAGAAAGAGACACAGAGAGAGGGGAAGTGAGAGATCACCCCCTAAGGGGCATGGGGCGATGGGGGGGGGTGCCCATGCTGCAATGCCTTCTCCATCGTCTTCTCAGGATCCTGCGCACACACGCACACGCACCCAGTGTGACTTTCAAGTCTCCGGGTCTGGGACTTGAACTGTGCTGTTGGCCGGCCCCATGGGATCTAGCCATCTTAACGTCCCCACCACCTGGCTGGCCCTCAAGAAACCTTTCTTAGAGGATGATTAGGGATTTCCTAGATTTGAGTATAATAGTGGTGGGGAAGAAAGGAATGAGGTAACGGGGAGAAGGGCATTTTCTAGAGAGCGAAAAGGAAAATGTAGGGAAGAGGTTAGCAGCGAGATATGACACAGGCGCTGGAAAGAGAAAGGCCGCAGAGAGGATGTGGACACAAAGCCAGGTGTGAGGTCAGGCCTGTTAGAGGGTCGGGGTCTGTTTCGCAGCAGTGGCAGGGTCTTCAGCAGGGTGGGGCATTGTCAGATGATCACTGGTGACAGGCTGACAGTCAAAATCAAGTCTACAGGGTAGCTGGAAAGCGATTCCAGTAAGAGACCTGCTTGTTCAAGGCGACAGCTGCGAGGACAAGGGAACTCTGGGAGAAAGTTTTCATAGGCAAAACCATAGGCCACGAGGGAGGGGGCTCTGGCTGGAACAGCTGGAAAACGATTCCAGTAAGAGACCAGCTTGTTCAAGGCGACAGCAGCGAGGACAAAGGGAACTCTGGGAGAAAGTTTTCATAGGCAAAACCATAGGCCACGAGGGAGGGGGCTCTGGCTGGAACGACTGGGTACAGGCAGCTACTCCCAGCTGTGTCGGCTGTGGTCGTCCTCAGTACTGCTCGTCACATACTTTCAATTCTCTCCCCTTCTACAGGGACACATGCTGGGTTTGTATTTTCTGGCCTCTGGAGAGGGGCCTTGTGACAACTTCAAGGCCTTGGACAGAACTGAAAAGTGTGGCTTCCAGGCTGGAGCATTTCATTGCTAAGTACGAGCTCCTGGAACTCTGGCATGACCACCGCAGGGATTCAAACCAGGACCGGGTTCCTCAACCTGTTTCCCGAAGGGCCTGGTGAGCACACTACCCCACCGTCTTGCAAAGGATGCATAGCACAAGAAACTGACCTGTGTGAGTGCTTGTTGCTACAGGGCATGGAAGCTCACCTGAGACAGAGACAGAGACAGAGACAGAGGGGGGAGACGGAGGGGAAAGTGAGAAACCACCCCCAGGCCCCAGAGGGATGGCCACGCTGCAAACCTTTCTTCTCTATTCTCTCGGGGTTTGGGGCACGCTCGCACACCTGCCTGGCCTGTTTTTCAAGCTACTGGGTCAGGGACTCAAACTACACAGTTGGCCATGTGGGATCCAGGGGCTTAGACCTCCACACCATCTACTGACTCAACCTATGACCTTTTTAACAAATGTTAAAATTTAATTTAATTTTTTTTTCTTTTAGAGAGAGGTTTTTGCTATAGGGTGAGTACACTCAGCAAGAGAGAGGCAGAAAGCGAGAAATCACGGGGGGGGGGCCACGCCACCATCCCTTATCCTCCCCTCTCTTCCAGGATTTTGGGCACGCGGGCATGCACACATGCACACGTACCCAGCATGAGTTTAAGCCACCAGGTCCAGAACTCAAATGGGGGTCTGCTGTACATAACCATCATGCCACCTGCTGGTCCCACTTTTTATTTTTTTTAAGTGCATGTAAGAAAGCACAGAAACAAGGAGAAAGAAAAAGCTCCCCCATGACAGCTTGGTCACGCTGCCATCCTCTTCCTCCAGTTCCCCTTCCTGCCAGGATGGGAGCCCCCGCAGCCACGTGGGTCCTGCGGCCCCTGCTGCAGCCGCACTTCATCACGGCCCCGCCGCGTGGCTGTGACACACCAGCAGTATTTGGGGATCTGCTGCTGCTACACAGCGGAGCCCAGCCAGTCCTGATCACAGAGGATGAACTACTTACTTTGTTACTGACGAACAGACAACAGGTCTAGGACACCTGTGAACTATTCAGGGAGGAAGGAAACCCCAGATCTGGAGCAATCCAAAGCTTCCTCCAGAATGCCTACCCGATCCCCGCACCCAGTGGCCCCCCACTGCTGACACCGTCGTGCCCACATAGCGAGTGGGCCTGTTGGGGTGTGCACGCCCGGGCTTCCCGCACGCAGCAGAGCGGCTGGCTCCTCTGCACCAGCGCAGGCCCCGAGAAACCCGCGCCGAGTGCAGGGACGGCGACGGTGAGGACGGGAATGGACGGCGTGGCCAAGGGCAGCCTGGTGTGACATGGGGAGGGGGCAGGTCAGACACCCTGACGGAGATGGAAAGGCAGAGAAAGGCCAGCCGAGGGGCGTTGAGAAGGAGCAACAGAGAGGAGAGAGACCCATCAGAAGGGAAAACAGAAAACCAAGTCGAGAAGCGTTTTGAGAAGCCAGGAGTAGCCTGGATGGCGCGGGCCACAGGGGGCAGCACACGGAGGGGACAGCTCACACCGACCACGCGGCCCGAGGACAGCAGCTTCTCACTCTAGGGTCTCGGCGGGTACACACAGGACAGCAGAGCATCGCCCTGGACAGGAAGCCCCCGGAAGCGAGAAGCGAACGTGGGGATGGCCAGATCGCATGGGGTGGGGACAGGTGAAGGACAGGCGTGAGCAGGGTCTTGTGAAAATGCGGTTTCAGCAGGTCTGGAGGGCCCACTGTCTGCATTTCACTTCCCCGACCCCCAGGCGTGCCCATCCTGGTAGCCTAAGGGCCATGTTTGGATAATGAGGCTTCTCCACGGGGTTCAGACACCCCAGGCCTGCGCAATTAGAGAAAAAATTAGCCTAAGCCTTGAGAACCCTGTGTTGAGGAGTCTGCACCAGACAGCCAGACTTCCTGGAAGAATTTGAGGATCTACATAAGTAACAGAGACAGGCCATAAGAGAGCACAGAGAATCTTAGATTTGGGATGGGAGGAAATGAGGATCTGGGAGGGTTTGTATTTTTAAAAAGACATTGAAAGCACAGAGTGACAAGTTAGGAAGTTAGCATTCTTTTCATTCATTCCACATTCTTGTAAAAGCCACAGGTTGCTAAGAAATTTGCTAAGAGGAGGAAAAAAAAAAAGAACTGCTTCCCTTCAATGATCTGCAGCTCATCTGGCATTTTTAAGGAAAACAATTATCTTTGAAGAGGACTATTTCTCTTGAATTCAAGAGAAAAGGAATTGTTTACCATAGTTGCTATACTGTCTACAGCACTGCAGTTTTTCTTTTTCATTTTATGACAAAGGTGAAAAGTTAACAAGCCACATAGACATCTAAACCGTAGGCCATTCCTCATAAGCTCACGGCTGCCAGGAAACATTTATTTTAGATGTGGACAAATGGAAGGGCCTTTGAAATCAAGTGTTCCACAACTCGGGAAAGAAAAAGATAGGAGCATTTCAGTGAGTTTTTTTTTGTTTGTTTTGTTTTTGTTTTGTTTTGTTTTGTTTTGATTTTTATCATATTTTTGGAGGGTTCAGATTAAGATGAACAATAGTTTGAAAACACTCAGTGCAGACACACCTATACACGCACAGACTCCCTGCCGCATCTTCCACCCTTCAATTCCCTCTCTACACTCCACACGGCTGCCAAAGACAGCTCCTGAAAGAGCCAAGGGGAGAGGTGGGAGGGCAGGGACAGCAGGTAGTGTGCTGTTAAGGTGCTGGATTCCCACATGGACAACCAGGGTTCAAGTCCCAGACCCAGAGGCGTGAAAATCACAGTGGGCGTGTGTCCATGTGTGCCCACAATCCCAAGAAGAGAATGGAGAAGAAGGGACTGAGGCATGGTCAAGACTCCCGGGGGGTGATTTCTCACTCTCCTGCTCTCTGTCTAAAAAAACAAAAAGGCGGGAACCAGCAGTTAGCGTAATGGCTATGTCGCTGGACTCCCACGTAGTCAACCGCGGTTCGTGTCCCGGACCCGGTGGCTTAAAAATCACGCCGGGCACGTGTGCGTGCGTGCCCAAGATCCCGAGAGGAAAATGGAGGAGAAGGGATTGCGGCGTGACCATCCCCCCTGGGGGGTGATTTCTTGCTTTCTGTCTCTATGTCTCTCTCTGTCTGTCTGGCGAGCGCACGCGCCCTACAGTGAAAATCTCTCCCAAAAAACAACAACAACAACAACAAAAAAGGCCAACTGTGCCAGGCCAAGTGACCTGGTGGTAAAGGTGGCTGGATTCCCTGTGGCCAACTATGCAGTTCAAGTCCCAGACGTGGCAGTTTGGAAAACATACCAGGCACATGTGTGTGTATGCCTGAGTCCCAAGAGGAGAGTGGAGAGTGCCATGCTGCAATCCCCCTCAGGAGGTGATTTCTCACCTTCCTTCTCTCTCTCTCTCTCTCTCTCTCTCTCTCTCTGGTGAGTACATGTGCCCTCTAGTTAAAATAAATAAATAAATAAATAAATAAAGGGCCAGCAGGTAGTTAGGGTTCTGGACTCCCACATGGCCAGCCGAAGTTCAAGTCCCACCTGGCGGCTGGTATTCTCCCTTTCCTTCTCTCCCTCTCTGTCTCTCTCTGGTGAGCACGTGTGCCCTATAGTAAACAAAAATAATGATAATAATACTAATAATAAATAAAATATTTTTAAAAGCACCAACTAAGAAATCATCGCCAAGACCAATATAAAAATGCCTTTTTTTAGAATTATTTTATTTAACTTTATTTATTCATTTGTTTATTTCAATTGGACCAGAGAGAGACAGAGAGAGAGAGAGAAAGTAAGCCTCCAGGTCCAGGACTTGAACCATGATCGGCCTGTGGGAATCTAGCATCTTTAACCACCATGCCCCACCTGTCGGCCCTAAAAATGCTTTTATTCTCTAAGTTTTCTTCTAGGGTTTTCATAGTTTTAAGTCTTATATTTTAGTCTCTAATTCAGTTTTACTTGATTTTTGTAAATGGCATAAAATAAGGCCCTTGGCATCCTTGTTGAAAATTAGATAACTGTTACATGTAAGGGATCTGATTAAAATGCAAATTTGAGACCACCACATGGAGAATGGTTATGTCGCTGGACTCCCATGTAGTTGACTGTGATTCGAGTCCCAGACCCAGTGGCTCAAGCCAGGTGTGTGCCCAAAATCCTGAGGGGAGAATGGAGGAGAAGGGATTGCAGCATGGCCATCTCCCCTTGGGGGTGATTTCGATTTCTCGCTGTCTCGCCAGTGAGCACACACACCCTATAACAAAAATATCTCAAAAAAGAAAAAAACAAAAAAAAAGCAAAAAAATAAACAACAAATTAAGGGTCTGGAGCAGAAAAGCATTCTAGATTCTGGGTTTCACACTCTCCTGGGTGACTCTGTTGCTGCTAGTCCACAGACCATCTTTGAATATAAGGTTCTAGACCACCATTTCATATATGTGTATATACACACGTGCGTGTGTGTGTGTGTGTAGATAGAGAGACTTCACAAAGTTAGTACAAAAACAGAATTAAAGTTTGAGTTTATTTTAGTGGAAAAAAATTGAAATCCATACATATATTTTTTAATAATACAAATTTTCCATTATTTTTTCAAAGGCCCCATACCTGTAAATACATAGGTATGTGTGTACGTATATATGGTTATTTCTGGGCTTCCTATTCTCTTCTATTGGTCTATATGTCTGTTTTTATGACAGTGCTGTACCGTTTTGATTATTGAAGCTTTATAATACATTTTTAATTGGGATATGTGATGGATCTGAAAGTAAGTTTCAGATCTAAGCATAAAAGTCAGGTAAACTAAGGCCAGCCAGTGGCATGCTGGGTAAGGTAGCTGGATCCCACATGACTGACTCCATGGTTCAAGTCCCAGATCCAGTGACTTGAAAAAAATGCCAAGGATGTGTGGTGCATACCCAACATCTGAAAGGAGAAATGGAGGGGGCTGTGGCATGACCATACCCACAGGGGCTTTCTCATTTTCCCTTTCTCTCTCTGTCTCCCATAGCAAGTGCACACACCCTTTCGCAAATAAAAAAAAAAAAAAATCATGTGAACCTTGTCATCATATTGCAAATCCCATAGTAAATCACCTTTATTCCTTCCTAGTTATTTCACAGGAAATTAGAATACCATACTGCAATGTGGCTTGGTTGCAGGGTTATGGGCTTTGAATTATGGGGTTACTATGACAATGGGTCACCCTACAGAAGTTTTCATTCTTAAAATAAAGGTAAGGATAAAATGAGAGAAATGCATTTTTAGACAATTGATATTTCAGTATAATAAATATTAAAATAATTATAATTATGTATAAGCAATTAAAAACCAATTATTTACCTTCATAATGAAACGCACATTTATTCAACATTTTTGCAAAATATTAGTTCATTTGACTACTGTAACAATTCTATAAAATGAAAAAGATATTACATTTCCCATCTCACAGAGAAGATCTAAGGTATCTTACCTATGTCTGGTCCCATAGCCTAGTGGTTAAGGGGGCAGGATCCTGGCACATGTGCCCCGAATCCCAGCAGAATGGAAAAAAGGAAGAGAAGGGATCGTACCATGACCATGCCCCACTAAGGGGTATTTCCTCCCTCTACATTTCTCTCTCTCACTCTCTGTTTCTCTCTCTACCTTTCTCTCTCTGTAAATCACATGTGTCTAAAATAATAAGAAGAACACCCAAACATCTGAATAATTGATATTCCAGAAGGTGAAGAATCTAATAAGGGTATTGAAATTTTGTTTCATGAGATATTTGCACAGAACTTTCCAAACCTAGAGAAACATTTGAACATCCAGACCCAAGAAATACAAAGGACTCCAAACAGAATCAACCTAAGAAGATCCTCTCCATGGCATATCATAGCCAGATTGGTCAACATCACAGACAAAGACGAGATTCTAAAAATAGCAAGAGAAATATCAAATTACTTACAAAGGTTACCCCCTTAGGCTAACATCAGACCTCTCAAGTGAAACAGTGCAAACAAGGAAAGAATCAGAAGATATATTCAGAAAGAAAAGCAATTTCAGCCAAGAATACAATACCTGGAAAGACTTTCTTTCATATGGAAAGAACAAAGAAAACCATTCTCAGATAAACAAAAACTGAAAGAATTCACCAGCAGGTGACCAGCTCTCCAAGAAGTACTGAAGGTAGTACTACATTACAAAAACTAAAGAGAGACAAACAGAAATAAGAGAAGAAAAAACAACCAAGAAAAATGGCTAGTAAAATGGCAGGGACAAGCCCACAAACATCGATAATAACATTAAATGTTAATAGAGTAAATTCTCCCATAAAAGATACAATGACAAAATCCAAAATATACCAGGAGAGAAGAAATAATAAAGATTCGAGCAGAAGTCAATTAAATAGAAAAAAAAAACTATACAGAAAATAAATGAAAGCAAAAGCTGGTTCTTTAAAAAGATAAACCAGATTTACACACTATTAGCTAGGCTAATTAAGAGAGAAAGGTGCCAGATAAATCAAATCCACAAAGAAACAGGCAATATTACAAAGATATAATAGAAATACAAAACATCGTTAGAGGATACTGTGAGGGACTAACTGCCAACAAACAAGAAAACTTGGATAAGATGAACAAATTCCCGGACACACATAATCTACCAAGATTGACTCAAGAGGACATAGAGATCCTGAGTAGACCTTTAACAAGTAGTGAGGTAGAATCAGTAATAAATAACCTCCCCTAAAGAAAAGCCCAGGTTCTGATGGCTTCATTTCTGAATTCTACAAAACTTTTAAAGAAGAAGCAATCCCCATCCTCCTCACATTATTTCTAAAGATCTAAAAGGAAAGAACCCTCCCAAATTAATTTATGAAGCCTCCATCACCTACATTCCCAAAATTGATAAGTATATGACAAGTAAGGAAACCTACAGATCAATATCTCTGATGAATATAGATGCAAAAATTCTCAACAAGAAACTTGCAAGTTGTATCCAACAACATATTAAAAAATATTATTCATCATGACCAGGTAGGCTTTACTCCAGAGGTGCAAGGGTGGGTCAACATACACAAAACTTTAAATGTAATACACCATAAAAACAGAAAGAAAGATAAAAACCTTATGATCATTTCAATTGATGTAGAAAAAGCATTTGACAAAATACAACATCCCTCCATGGCTCTCAGCAAAATTGGCATAAAAGAATCATTTCTCAGCATAATAAAAAGCCATCTATGGGAACCAGCAGTTGGTGTAATGGCTATGTCACTGGACTCCCACGTAGTCGACCGTGGTTCGTGTCCCGGACCCGGTGGCTTAAAACTCAAGCCGAGCATATGTGCGTGCGTGCCCAAGATCCCAAGAGGAGAATGGAGGAGAAGGGATTGCAGCGTGACCATCCCCCCTGGGTGGGTGACTTCTCACTTTCTGTCTCTCTGTCTTTCTCTGTCTTTCTGCCAAGTGCACGCGCCCTATGGCAAAAACTTCTCCAAAAGAAAAAAAAAAGTTTGTGAGAAACCAAATTGCTATAAAGTTGTAAGGTCTTTTTGTGTGTGTGTTTGTGTGTATGGGAGTGTTTTAAGGGGCTTATGGAAACACGAAATTAAATATGAGTTCATTTTGGTGCAGGGATTTATTTATTTTTTTAAAGAGAGGTTTTTTGCTATAGGGTGCACACTCTCACCAGAGAGACAAAAGAAGAGTTAAAATTATCTCTATTTGAAGAATAGAAAAAAAAAATCTTCTTAAAGTAATAAATGAATCCAGTAAAGTGGCAGAAGACACAATGAACTTACAAAAATCCCTAGCATTTCTATATACGAACAAGCAGACAGAGGCTGGACTGAAGAAAGTAACCCAATTTACCATAGCCACAGAAAGTATAAGATACCCAGGAATAAACCTAACCAAGGATGTCAAAGACCTCTACAAAGAAAACTATGAGAAATCTTTAAAAAGGAATTTAAAATGACACAAAAAAGTGGAAAAACATCCCATGTTCCTGGATTGGGAGAATTAACATAATCAAAATGGCAATTCTACACAAATTAATCTACATATTTAATGCAATCCCTATCAAATTACAAATGACACAGATGGGCTGAATGGATTTAGAAAACAGGAGCCTTCTACATGCCGCCTACAAGAAACACACATCACGTTGTGGTTAGAGACTGACATAGACTGCAGGTGAAGGGCTGAAAAAAGATACTTCAAGCAAATAAAAATCAAAAGGCTGGAGTCACAATACTGATATCAGACAAATTAGACCTTAAGACAAAACTGTAAGAAGAGACAAAGGACACTAGATAGAATACTAATTCACCAAGAAGACATAACACTTATAAATATCTAGGCACCCAACACTGGAGCACCCAAATACATGACAGATAGACTTCTCCATCTAAAAGGGGAGATAGATTGCAACACAAAAATCACTGGCGAGTTCAACCCTCCACTGTGTCCTCTGGACAGATCATCTAGATAAAATATAAGTAAAGAAATACAGGCTCTAGGGACCAGCAGTTAGCGTAATGGCTATGTTGCTGGACTCCCATGTAGCCGACTGTGGTTCAAGTCCTGGACATGGTGGCTTAAACTCACACCAGGTATGTGTGCATGCATGCCCAAGATCCCGAGAGGAGAATGGAGGAGAAGGGATTGTGACGTGACCATCCCCCCTGGGGGGTGATTTCTCACTTTCTATCTCTGTCTCTCTCTGTCTGTCTGGCGAGCACACGCACCCCATAGCAAAAACCTCTCCACAAAAACTAATAAATAAATAAAAATAAGAAATACAGGATCTAAACAATATCATAAATCAAATGGACTTAATAGACATCTATAGAACTTTCTATCCAACAACCACAAAATATATATTTTTCTCACTCCATGGAAAATTTTTGAAGATTGACCACAATAGGGCACAAAACAAAGCCTTTATAAATTCAAATGGATAGGAACTATACCTAGCATCTCTGACCATAATGGAATTACATTTGAGATTAACTGCAGGAAAAAAATTCAAAAATACACAAAAACATGGAAACTAAACAACCTACTCCTGAATGACTTCACAGTCACTAAAGAAATTAATGCTGAAATAAAAAGATTCATTGCAACCAATTATAATGAGCACATGAGTTCAGTAACTTATGGGATACAGCAAAAGAAGTTTTAAGAGGAGGGACCTGCAGTTGGTGTAATGGCTATGTCGCTGGACTCCCATGTAGCCGACCACGGTTCGAGTCCAGAACCTGGTGGCTTAAACTCACGCCGGGCGCGTGTGCGTGCGTGCCCAAGATCCCGAGAGGAGAATGGAGGAGAAGGATTGCGGCGTGACCATCCCCCCAGGGGGTAATTTCTCACGATCTGTCTCTGCCTCTTTCTGTCTTTCTGGCCTGCGTGTGCACACTATAGCGAAAACTACTCAAAAAAAAAAAAAAAAAAGAGGGAAGTTTGTAGCAATTAGGGCTCAAAAGAAAAAAACGGAAAGGGGGCAATGCTCATAAGAAAAAAACGGAAAGGTGGCAAATAGACAACCTGACAACACATCTCAGGAAACTGGAAAAACAACGATAAAAATGTCCATAAAAAAATGCCAGGAGAAAAGAAATAATAAAGATTTGAGCAGAAATAAATGAAGTGGAGAACAAATGAACTATAGAGAAAATAAATGAAACCAAAAGTTGATTATTTGAAAAGATAAACAAAATTGACACACCATTAGCTAGACTAATTAAGAAGAACAGAGAAAGGAACCAGATCAATCTAATTGGCAATGAATCGGGCAATATTACAACAGACGTAATAGAAGTACAAAAGGTCATCGGAGAATACTATGAACATCTATACTCCAACCAAAAAGACAACCTGGATGAGATGGACAGATTTCCGGACACATAATCTACCAAGGTTGACTTGGGAAGACAGAAAGCTTCAAGAGACAAACAGCAAGTAGTGAGAATGAGTCAGTGATAAATAACCTCCCAATAAAGCCAAGTCCAGGCCCCAATGGCTTCACTGCCGAGTTTTACAAAACTTTTTTGAAGATTGACCACAATAGGGCACAAAATAAAGCCTTCATAAATTCAAATGGATAGAAACTATACCTAGCATCTCTGACCATAATGAAATTAAATTTGAGATTAACTGCAGGAAAAAAAAATTCAAAAATACACAAAAACATGGAAACTAAACAACCTACTCCCGAATGACTTCACAGTCACTAAAGAAATTAATGCTGAAATAAAAAGATTCATTCTTTTAAAGAAGAGGTGACCCCCATTCTACTCAAACGATTTCTAAAGATCCAAAAGGAAGGGGCCTTCCCAAGTTCATCCTATGAAGCCTCCATCACCCTCATTCCAAAACCAGACAAGGACATCACAAAAACATAAAACTACATACTAACATCCCTGATGAATACAGATGGCAAAATTTCTCAACAAGGTACTAGCAAAACCTATCCAACACATTAAAAAGATTATACACCACGATCAGGTTGGCTTTATTTCAGGGATCCAAGGGTAGTTCAACATATGAATGCAATATATCAACAGAAGGGCAGATAAAAACCATATGAGCGTATCAATCGATGCAGACAACGCATTTGGTAGAATACAACATCCCTTCATGATTAATACACTCAGCAAACTCAGCACAGAAGGGTCATTTCTCAACATAATAAAGCCATATATGAAAAACTCACAGCTAATATCGCCCTGAATGGGGGAAAGCTGAAAGCTTTTCTACTGAAAACTGAAATAAGGCAAGGTTGCCCATTTTCTCCACTCCTTCTCAATACAGTATTGGCAGTCTTAGCCAATGCAATCAGATAAGGGACTAAATTAAAAGGCTTTCAAATAGTGAACTTTTCTCTATTTGCAGATGACATGATTGTATACATAGAAAACCCAAAAGAATCCACCAAAAGAAAAAAAAAACCCTCCTGGAAGTGACAAATGAATGTGTGTGTGTGTGTGTGTATGTATATATATATATGTGTATATATATATATATATATGTGTGTGTATATATATATATAAAATAAATCAATACACACACCC
>NW_006159512.1:9689155-9693842 GCF_000334495.1 Tupaia belangeri chinensis
AGAGAATGTAAAATGACAGGATCAAAGTCAACATAAAAAAATCTATAGCATTTTTATACATCAACAGTAAACAGACAGAATGCCCTAGAACTGAGGAAAGCAATTCCATTGACAATAACCACAAAGAAAAAATAATGAGATACCTAGGAATAAACCTAACCAAATAAGTCAAAGACCTCTACAAGGGAAACTATGAAAAACTTAAAATATGGGGCCAGCAGATGGTGTGGTGGTTAAGGGCACTGGATTCCCACATGGCTTACCGCAGCTTGAGTCCTGGACCCATTGACTTGTTTTCTTACTTTTCCTCTCTCTCTCTGCTTAAATTAAAACAACAACAACAACAACAATAATAATAATAAAAATGAATAATGTTAAAAGAAAAAATTGTAATAATAAAAAAATGAAACTGAGAAGGATACAAGTAAGTGGAAGAACATCCCATATTCCTGGACCGAAGGAATTACCACATCAACTCTGAGCCAGCACAGAGGTTATGTTGCTGAACTCCCACGTGGCTGCCTAAGGTTGAAGTCCCTGGTGGTTTGAAACTCATGCCAGGTGCATGTGCACGCATGCCCAACAACCTGGGAGGAGATGAGAAGAGAAGGGATTGCGGCATGGCCATCCCCTTCGGGTGGGGGAGTGATTTCTCACTTTCTCTGTCACTGTCTCTGTCTCTCTCTTTCTCTCTGTCCAGCAAGTGCACACACCACAAGGCAAAAATCTCTTTAAAAAAGAGTGAATTATACCCAAATTAATTTATAAATGTAATGCAATCCCAATCGAATTACCGGAGACATTTTTTAAAATTTTTATTTATTTACTTATTTTAATTTGACTAGAGAGGGTCAGAGTGAAAGAGAGTGTGAGAGAGAAAAAGTGAGAAACCAAGCTGCCAGGTCCAGGACTCGAACCATAGTCAGCCATGTGGGAGTCCAGCACCCTTAACCACCATGCCAACTGCCAGCACCCCCAGAGACATTTTTAGGGAAAAACAAAAAAGACACATAGAATTTGTCTGGAATCATAAAACACCTCATACTGCCAAAGCAATAGTGTACAAGAACAGTGGAGTAGACATTTCACTCCCTGACCCCAAATATATTATGAATCTGTGATAATCAAGACAGTATGCTATTGGCACGAAAACAGGCATGTAGGGAGCCAGCAGTTACCGTAATGACTATGTCGCTGGACTCCCACGTTGTCGACCACGGTTCAAATCCCAGACCCAGTGGCTTAAAACTCACGCCAGGCGCATGTGCGTGCGTGCCCAAGAGCCCGAGAGGAGAATGGAGGAGAAGGGATTGCGGCATGACCATCCCCCTGGGGGGTGATTTCTCGCTTTCTGTCTCTATGTCTCTCTCTGTCGGGGGAGCACACGCGCCCTATAGCAAAAACCTCTCAAAAAAAAAAAAAAAACAAGCATGTAGACCAATAGAACAGAATAGAGACCCCAGAAATAACTCCCAAAACATATAGCCAACAGATTTTTGACAAAGGACACACCAGACAATCCAGTGCAAAAAAGAAAATCTCTTCAGCAAATGGTCCTGGAAAATGTGGATATCCACCTGCAGAACAATGAAACTGCACCCCTACCTCTCACCACTAACAAAAATCCATTTAAAATAGAGCAAAGATCTAAACCTAAGACCTTAAACTAGAAAACTACTGGTGGATAATACAAAGGAAACTCTTGGAGTCATCAGAGTAGGCAAAGACTTCTTAAATAAGATCCCCAAAGCACAGGCAATAATGCCCAAAATACACAAGTGGGATTACATCAGGTTAAAAAGTTTCTGCACAGGAAAAGAAGCAATAATTCAGGAATAAGCAACCCTCAGAATGAAAGAATATATTTGCAAACTATGCCCCAGATCAGGAACTGATGACCAGATTACACAGAGAACTCAAGCAGCTAACCTGGAGGGGGAAAAATAAAAAAAGACAAATGAGCTGAACAGACAACTCTCTAAGGACGACATGCAAACAGTCAGAAAGCATATGAAAAAATGCTCAACATCCCTTATCATAAGGGAGATGCACATCAAAACCATAATGAGGTACCACCTAACCCCAGTCAGACGGGCTACGATTTAAAAACTGAACAATGAGAAGTGCTGGAGGGGCTGTGGCAAAAGGGAACTTTCTTACACTGTTGGGAATGTAAATTGGTCCAGCCACTGTGGAGAACAATATGGAGGTTCCTCAAAGAACAACAAATAGAACTACCACAAGATCCAGCAATTCCACTTCTGGGTATCTACCCAAAGGACAGGAATGCACTCAGTCAGAAAAACACGTACACATCACTGTTTATTGTGGCATTATTCATAACTGCTAAGACAGGGAACCAGCCCAAATGTCCACAAACGAATGAATGGGTTGAAAAAGTGTGGCACGTATACGCTGTGGGATACTACTCAGCCATAAAAAAAGAGACCCTGGCATTTGATAGAAAGTGGGCAAATATAGAAGATTTACTGCTAAGTGAAGCAAACCAGACTATGAAAGAGAGGCATTGTATGTCCCCACTCAATGTACACTGAATGTCTGTGCTCTACCGCAGAGACTGAAAGACTGGAAGATATAAAAGTGCAGAGAGCAACTGTGGATACCAGAGACAGTGTGGGAGGTGGGAAGGAAATGGGGAAGGTGAGAGGGAAAGAATCAAGGGAAAATATACTCATTGAAATGTCACGTACTATCTGATTGGCTTGTAGAACTGTTATAGACTGCCATGCATTAGCACAGATTTTAATTGTCATGGTTGCAGACTACAGACCTGCTTTTTGAACTGGAATTTAAATATTAAAAAATGGAACTGGGAAAAGAAAAAAAAAAAAAGAAAAGAAAGAAGCAAAACATTTAAGGAACACCAAAATGAAAAATGATCTGTTGATAATGGGTCTGGTAAAGCACTGGACTCCCTCATGGCCAACCACGTTTGAGTCCTGCACCTGGTGGCTTAAAACTCATGCTGAGCAGATGTAGGTTTGTGCCCCAAATCCTGAAAGGAGAATGGAGAGGAAGGAATTGCGGCGCGGTCACTCCCACCCCTCATCCCCGCAAAAGAATTTCTCACTTTCCCACTGTCTTTCTCTGGCAAGTATGCACACCCTGTGGTGAAAACCTACATAAACTAATAATAAGAATAATAAAGTATCTTACCTGAAGTTACCTGTGTAGTAAATGGAAGAGTAAGACCCTACACCCAGACCTTCTAGTGGCAAGCTCTGTGCTCTTCCTTCCATGTCGCTGGCCTGCCACTATTAGGCTATGACTAAAGAATAAAGGCCCAGTATAATGTAACTAACTTACTTTACAACGTCCCTTTCCGTTTTTTTTTCAAAAATCCTGAATTCTTATTTTAGAGTCCAAATCTTTGGCTATATGACAACTCAGGCTGTCTGTTTAGAAATACAACCTAGTTTAACTAACCCTTTGCAGCTCCACCTTCAGTTTAAGGGTTGGGCTGAGGAACAATTTGCCGCTGCTCTCTTCCACAGCCTGCTGCTAAAGTAATTATTCAAAAAGTCCAACTCTCTTGTCTTTGGAAATCTTTATTTGCCACATGGCAAGTGTGCTCACCAGAGAGAGAGACAGAGAGACAGTGAGAGAGGGAGTGAGAAATCACCCCCTAGGGGATGGCCACTCCACAATCCCTTCTCCTCCACTCCAGCCACCCTTGCGTTCCCAGGGAATTACAATGTGTCTGTGGCCTAGGGAGCAGGCCTTCAATGCTTTTCATAAACTACCCCACCGATGCATATTAACAGCAGTAACTAGCAGAATGGCTGCGGTGGTCAATCTGCAGATTTGCATACAACAGACCACTCTCTCATTGTCTTAGCGATAACCTCAATTACGGAAGTACGGAGTCGAAATCGCTCTTGTAAATCAGGCTAGTTTCATTTCGACTCCCTTTTCTTGCGCAATGGCCTCACCCACCAATGAAGGAGAGCAGGATCACCAGGAGGACGATGAGGGCACAGATGCAGGGGATCAGGACCAGCAGCAGGAGGCGGAGGAGAGGGGCTGTCGCCAGGTCCCGAGTGCAGCCATCACCCAGCTCACTGTCGCCAGCTCCCAGAACCTGCAGAAAGACAGGGAAATGAAGCACGGCTTTGCCATCACACAGCAGCCCAATGCCTGGTACGAGATTGCGGGTCCCTGCTGCCCGCGCAGGACAGCAGCATTGCCGGGAGACCTGAGCTACAGCCGGGCGTGGACAGAGGTGGTCCACAAACCACGCTAACAGAGGAGTGGACGCGGCTGCGTTCAGGGACCAGCAAGTCATCTGCTTTTAAGGAGTACACGAGCTTGTGATACTATTCCAGCCTGTTGTTTTTATTTTCTTTTAGACGTTTTTGCCATAAGGTGCATGTGCTCATGGGAGAGACAGAGAGACAGAAAGCAAGAAATCACCCCCCAGGGGGAATGGTCACATCACAGTCCCTTCTCCTCCATTCTACACTCGGGATCTTGGGCACGCACGCATATGTGCCCTGCATGTGTTTCAAGCCACTGGGTCTGAGACTCGAACCATGGTCGGCCACGTGGGAGTTCAGCAACATAACCACTATGCTACCTGCTGCGCTCCTATCTTGATTTTTTAAATATATATATAAAAAGAAAAAAACTGCTATAGGGGCGTGCACTTACCAGAAAGACAGAGGGA
>NW_006159512.1:9693953-9712485 GCF_000334495.1 Tupaia belangeri chinensis
TTGGGTCAGGCCTGCCGGGTCCAGGACTCAAACTGCCATCGGCTACATGGGAGTCCAGCAACATAGCCATTACACCAACTGCTGGTCCCCCATCTTGATTTTTTAACATGCTTGCCAATTTGGTATTATTCTAAGAGTGCACTGGCTGGGCTCCCTGGCCGTGGTTTTTACCCATCCTCGAGTCTCTCTCCTGCCCCAGCCGCTGCTACACTCCTCGCTGGCTTGCCCATCTAACAAGAGTCTGCATGCTGTTAATATTTATTACCCAAACTTCCTCACTTGCTGCTGTAGCTACTGCAATTTGGCACCAACTTCTGGCACTGGACCAAGAGGACCTTCGGCTGGGGCCACCAATGCCATCCATGTTGCTGTATCTAAATGACAGTCTCGGTGTTTACTGGGACGACAAATCCTCCATTAGCTCCTCCTCCTTCCTGAAGCATAGTCTTCCCTTGACTTCTCTTTTCCTATCTTTCTGGTCAACCCTTCCCTTTTTGTAGCTTTACTCATACCCAGTCTCCCCAGACAACGTCACCCACACAAATGTCTTCACCCGCCAGCCCTACACGGGGACTGAGGTCTCTGAGCAGCCAGCATAGACCTTCCCTCTGAAGTCGGATCTGCGAGTACAACAGGCCCCTTGACACTGGGTGCTGGGAAGGCACCTCAAGCCAGCAAGCTGAGACCACATCAACAACTGCATCTCCATTTCTGGCATTCTTCCAGGGTCCCTATCTCAGAAAAAAGGGAATTAAGCACCTGTCATGTGTTTGATTGTCGTATGCCCAGGCACTGTTTGGGCACTTGGGATAAGTCAGTGTGTAAAGCAATGCCCTCCAGTCCCAGAGTCCACATGCTTGTCCAAATGAGCCTTGTGTTTCACCTGGAATCCTCTGGCCTGGTGTGTCCATACCTGTCCATGGACTCCCTAGTCTGTTCTCCACATTCGAGCCAGAGTGAAAAAGAGGCTGTGTATCACAAGAAAAGACAACAACAAAAAGCTCAATTATTAGGAACCACAAATGGTGTAGTGGTTACATCACTGGACTCCCATTTAGTTGCCCATGGTTCAAGTCCCAAACCCGGCAGCTTAAAACTCATGTTGGGTGCATGTGCATACATGCTCAAAATCCTGAGAGGAGGATGGAGAAGGGATTGTGGTGTGGCCATCCCCTCTGTGGGGTTTCTTACTTTTTGTCTCTCCAGTGAGCTCATGTACCTTATAGCGAAAATCTCTCTGAAAAACAAACAAGCAAACAAAAACAAAGCTGAACTATTGATGATTTAAGGATGCCAAGCCTGGAATCAAAGTAGACCACCGTGTCCGGGACTTGAACCTCAGTCAGTTATGTGGGAGTCCAGCAATGTAACCATTAATCATCTGCTGGTCCCAAAAATAATTTTTAAAACAGAAAAAAATACTGATCAAGATACACGTGTGGGAACCAGCAGTTAGCGTAATGGCTATGTCACTGGACTCCCATGTAGTCGACCGCGGTTCACGTCCCGGACCCAGTGGCTTAAAACTTACGCCGGGCACGTATGCGTGCATGCCCAAGATCCTGAGAGGAGAATGGAGGAGAAGGGATTGCAGTGTGACCATCCCCCCTGGGGGGTGATTTCTTGCTTTCTGTCTCTATGTCTCTCTCTGGCGAGCGCACGTGCCCTATAGCAAAAATCTCTCCAAAAAAAAAAGAAAAAAGATACACGTGTTACAGGGACCAGCAGATGGCGTAATGACTATGTTGCTGGACTCCCATGTAGTTGACTGTGGTTCGAGTCCCAGATCCAGCAGCTTAAACTAACACCAGGCACATGTGCGTGCGTACCCAAGAGCCGGAGAGGAGAAGGGATTGTGGTGTGGCCATCCCCCCTTGGGTGGTGATTTCTTGCTTTCTGTCTCTCTGTCTCTGTCTTTCTGGCAATCGCAAGCGCCCTATAGCAAAAACCTCTCCAAAAAGTTTTTTAAAAAGATACACATGTTACATTAGAAGGAAAAGGGGGAGCGCACATGTTCGCGATCCCCACACTGAAATAGCCCTGCAGCACACATTTCAGACTACGCAGGACTGGCGACAGGTATAGTAGGGTCACGGTATGTTAGCTCCCGGTCTCTCTCACGACCCATGCCTTTACCCACCAGTGAATGCATAGTGTTTAGAGCAGTTCCCGAACAGCCAGGAGCAGAGCAATACCTAGTGAGCGCGTGAACGGACAAAGGCGCTCTGCTCACAAAGACGCCAAGAGCTGTTTGTAATGGAAGTGTCTTGCAAAGTCTATGGCTGAATCACCCCAAATCCTTGGAGGAGAGACTATATTTGGTAAAAAAAAAAAAAGATTTTTTTTAAGAAAAGGAAACCATATTATAATTACGTGAGATATTTCAATACAGAAAATAACACACTTGATTTCTTTTAGGGGAATATTAGAAAATGTTTTGTTTTAAAAAAGTAAACAGCCGGGGACAGCCGGGGCACAGTGGTTGGGAAGGTGGATCCTTCATGGCCAACTGCACGGTTCAAGTCCAGGACCCAGCAGCTTGAAAACCTCGCAGGGTGTGTGTGTGTGTGTGTGTGTGCATGTCCAAAGTCCTGAAAAGAGAAATGGAGAAGGGACTGTCGTATGCCCATTGCCAGTGACAGCAGCTACCTTCTCACTCTTCTCTTGCTCTCTGTCTCTCTCTGCTGAGTGTATATGTTCTCTAGAAAAATGGAAACAAGAAAAAATAGTACATTTTAGGGCCAGCCCTGGAGCACAATGGCTAAGTGCTGTCATTGGGAGCTGGATTCCACATAGCCAACCACAGTTCGAATCCCAGCCACAGAGTTTGAAGAACAGCCTGAGTGCGTGTGCCTGCAGGCCTGCATCCTGACGGGTGAGGACACAGCAAGGGTCATGTATGACCACATGTCACTGGGGTGCACTCTCGCTCTCACTCTCGCGAACACATGTGCCCTTATACCCATGCCCACTAGCAATTCTCAAAAACTGCATTTAAAAGAGTATATTTTAGTGCGTTTGTGTTATAAACTTTTTAAAAATATCTAAACGTTTTGGATTTAACTTGTTAAAATTCTGACAGTTTGGGGGCCCAGCTGTGGTAGTGCAGGGGAATGCGACTACTCAGCAGGCTGAGCCCACGTCGGAAGCCCGTGTTAGATTTCCGGTCCACCCTAAAAGCAAGATGCGGCAGCAGCACTGTCGTCCCAGGTACTCGGGGGGCTGAGGCAGGAAGACGCGAGACAGTGCTCTTGTAACAGAGAAAGTAAAGCGCTTGACGTCTGTGTTGAGGACATGAAGACCCTCGTCCCTTTACTCACCCTCTAGATCAGATTCCCAGACATCTCTAGCTCATGGCACCTTCAGGGTCTCTCCGATTGTCTCAGTGCCACGAGCCAACAGCAATGCTCCCCCGTCCATTTATTTACTGAGTAGCTTGCCCAACAAGCTGACAGCCTTTATGTCCTAAAAACTTAGTCATCATGGGTGGGGGGGATGCTACTCATCAGTGGAAAGAAACATATTGCCAAGACACTTTTTCTCCTTTTAGGCTGCCACAGGGAACGTGCGCATGCCAGAGAGAGAGAGAGACAGTGAGAGGGAAAGTGGAAACTCATTTGTGGGGTGGATGACCATGCCGCAATCCTTTCTCCTCCAATCTCCTTCTGGGATCGGGGGAATGCTGGGTCCGGGACTCAAACCATAACTGGCCACGTGGGAGTCCGGCACTTTAACCACCATGCCACCTGCTGGCCCCCTTTCAAGTCATCCTTCAGTAACCACGATTGTGTATTAATCAAGCGTGTGCACCTGTGGGGCACTGCAGCGCTCCTCCACCCTGAGTCAGACTGGGCACCCCCATCTCCCACAGCTGGCATTGCATGGATTTTTGCATGGCAGCCGCTGACAGCCCAGGCTGGTGACGATGGGGTGTCAGAGAGAATTCAGCACAACCAGGGGCGAAGCCGTGAGCCACCTGAGCCTCGTGTTTTAACTGATGGCCAGCAAACATGGGCTGTCCTTGCATTTCCCTGTAATGTAAAGACAGGCAGCAGGGCTCCGTGAGTCACCGCAGCTAGCCGGGCCCTCGTCTCCTGCTGGAATAGGGGAGCGGTAGCAGCACACGTTTTGGAGACCACAGTGCCCAACTACTTTTATCTCCCCCACGCCCATCCCCGTAATTCCAAATGTTTAAACTCATGTCAGAGCTCTTCCAGAAAGCCTACCCTGATTACCCAGATGGAGGGAACCTCTCCTCACTCCATTGGAATCGCTGGCATAGGGGGATACCCCCATTCTTCTCGTCTCACCTGGGAGGAGGCTAAAAAGCAAGGAGGATCATGGGAAAGTCTACTGCTCACCTCTAAGGGGCCGAAGTGCCGAGGGACAGGCGACTTCAGCTCCTGAATTGAAGGCTGCAAGGTGTGGCCCCTGGTGGGGTTCAGGACAGCCGGTTAGACCGATATGATCCAGCAGGTAAGATTATCTTTGCAGGGACGGAGCGGAGGGGTGAGAGCCCTCTCAGGGAGCTCAGTGAAGGCCAGATTGGAAACTCCAGGTCTCTACTAACCTACTGGGTTTCCGAGAAGGAAGCTGAGGGACTGAGTGCCACTTTAGGTTCGTTCTGCCTTTTTGTTTATGACCTTGCATTATTTTATTGAATCACTCACAAACAGCCACGATTCTTCATCTATAACTGGGTATAATGATGACGTTTTCTAACAGAGCGGTTGTGAGGATTATGGTTATTTCTGGGGGCCAGCAGGTGGCATGGTAGCTAAGGCATTGGACTCCCATACATAGCCAACCATGGTTCAAGTCCCAGACCCAGCAGCTTGAAACTCATGCTGGGTATGTGTATTTGCGTGCCCGAAATCCCAGGAGAAGAGGGATTGTGGTGTGGCCGTCCCCTTGAGGGGTGATTTCTCACTTTCCCTCTCTCTGTGTCCAGCAAGCACACATGCCCTAGGGCAAAATCTTGAAGGAAATAAAGAAAAGAAGAGAAGAGAAGAGAAGAGAAGAGAAGAGAAGAGAGAAGAGAAGAGAAAAGAAAAGAAAGAAAAAGAAAAAGGAAAGGAAAGGAAAGAAAAGAAAAGAGAAAAGAAAAAAGAAAAGAAAGAAAAGAAAAGAAAAGAAAAGAAAAGAAAAGAAAAGAAAAGAAAAGAAAAGAAAAGAAAAGAGATAAGATAAGATCACTTCTAGGGGCAGCACATGTGCAGGAGTGTCTGACCCACCAGGGGAACACCAGCGATGACGACCCTGTTCTCCTACCAGGAAGGAGGAAGGGGCAGCACAGTCCCTCTGCGAACACCTCCTGAGCGTCACCCCTGCTGCTTCTAGTGTAATCTCGGGGCCAAGAATGTACCCCATGGTCAGAGAGCTTTAAGAGCGGCTGCGGGGTGTAGTCTTTATTCTAGATAGCAGTTAAATTTTGGGCCAACCAAAATTCAGGGTTTTGTTTATGAGGTCAAAGGAGAGACTGCTATTAGGGGCCATTTGTCTCTGCCGTACGCCCGAGATTCACAGTTGGACAGCAGAGATGCTTTGGACACGGCCTCACTGTGCTAGTTTTCAATTCCTGTCTAGATTTCCTATTTAAAATATTCACAGTCAATAGAAAGCTTGGAGGTTAAGGTGCTGGACTGCCTCATGGCTAACCATGGTTCGAGTCCTGAACCCAACAGCTTAAAAACTATGCCAGATATGTTTGCATGCATGCCCAAAATCTCAAGAGGGGAATAAAGGAGAAGGAATCATCTCATGGCCACCTTCCTGGGGAGGGGTGATTTCTCAATTTTCCTCTCTCTATCTCCTTCTCTGTCTCCCTTTGGCAAGTGTACAAGCCCTATGGCAAAAATCTAAAAAAAAAAAAAAAAAAAAAAGAAAACTAAAATTTTCCCAAAAGCCTTCATCTCATTCTGTAACTTAACCTTATTACCTGGGACCTCGCACTGCATTTTGTATTCTCTACCTTGTTAAGCAATGAAAAAATAAGAAAGTAGGCAAATTATCAAAAAATTAAATTCATTAGGATTGGAGAATGACTTGGAATCTGGAGAAAAGCAAAACCTTTGACAATTTCTATAGTTCAAGTTCTACAGGATTTTTTGCCCTGAGTATGGCATGGAAGTCCCGGCTGAACTATCAACTTTCCAAGAGGCAGAGGTCACTCCATTGGGGAATATTAATAGCAGAAGGAATGTCACTTTCAATAGGAAAGATTGAAATAAAAAGGAGGTTCGAATTCACATGGAATAAATCCCAGATCTATCCCTGGTCATTCCAAGGTTTTGCTGAACACAAGCTGTCCTTGGCATTCAACAGCCCTAGCAGTGATTCCATTCAGCCACAGACACTGCCTACAAACAGACAAACATCAGCTTGCTGGTTTTCTGAGAGGATATGTATTCAATTTAACTTATATTATTATTATTTTAATTTGACCAAAGAGAGAGAGAAAGTGAGAAAACAAGCCTCTAGGCCCAGGACTCAAACCACAGTCAGCCATGTGGGAGTTCGCCGCCTTAGTCACCATGCCACCTGCTGGCCCTGAGATTGCTGTTTCTCAAAACACAGCATCAGACAGACATATGGTGATACTTCTATTTCAAATAGGATTTGCTTAAACTATCACCAAGATCAGGCAAACTTGAAGTAATAATAACCATTTCTGATTAGCAGAATATTTTGAAAAGTAAAAGTTAATTCTACCTGCATAGTATTACGTTAGATCTAGATTTTATTAAATAGCAAAATTATTCTATCATTAAATACAATTATGGGGCCAGCAGGGTGTATGGTGGTTAAGGCGCTGGACTCCCACATGGCCAACCACAGTTTGAGTCTTGAACTTGGCGGCTTGAAACTCAGGCTGGACGCATGTGCATGTGTACCCTAGATCCTAAGAGGAGACTGGAGAAGGGATTGTGGTATGGCCATCCCCTCAGGGGGTGATTTCTCACTTTCTGTCTCTTTGTTTTTTTCCAGTAGTACATGTACCCTATAGCCAAAAAAAAAAAAACTCTTTAAAAATAATATAAAATTATATAATTATGTAGACTTGGCAAGATGGTCAGTCAACACACTGTGAATTTTAGGTGTATAAACATTACCAGCCAGAGGTTATCGTAATTCTTATGCCAATCTGGCGAATTTAGTTAAAATTCTATTTATTGTTTTTCAGTTTATGATATTAGCAAAGCAAAATATTGAAACATCCTTAAACCGAAACGGGTGCACATTTAAATGGAAGGAATTGTATGTCAAATTATGGCAGAATTCAACGGCTACCTGTACCTCACGAGCTCGCTTCAATTTTACACACAATTAAAAAGAAAAAAAGCCATCCAATATCAACGCTAATGTTGATTTGAGACAAATTTAACTTTTGTTTTAGGTTTTTGTCATAGAGTGCTTGTGCTCTCTGGGAAGAGACAGAGAGAGAGAGAGAGACAGGGAGAGGGAAAGTGAAAAATCAGCCCCCCTGGGGTGGTCATGCCGCAGCCCCTTCTCCTCCATTCTTCTCTTGGGATTTTGGGCAGGCATGCACATGCACCCGTGTGATTTTCAAGCTGCCAGGTCTTGGACTTGAACTGTGATCGGCCATGTGGGAGTCCAGCGCCTTAACCACCACACACCCTGTTGGCCCTAAGCACTAGTTTCTTTAGGTACAAAGATAATGAACTGCAAACGGATTTGCACTCTGTCGTTCGAGCAGAACAGGGGACAGTCACAAGGCTCATCAGGTCACTCCTGCTAGTGCGGCCCAAAAGAAGACACAGAAGCCCCTCCCAGCTCTGTGGGGACATTACGCTGTCTCACATCGAGGTCACGGGCCTGAAAACAGGCAGTTGCAGAGACTCGGCTTGCTGCTCGCTCTTCCACCTGGAACCCTCGCCCGCAGAGCCTCACTCCAAGTGTGACCGAGTTGTTTGTTTTCCTGAGAGAGATGAAGTTCTGTGATCCATCTCCACTCCGCACCACCAGGTGGAAACAAACCAACTGCTACCCTCTTATTTAAGTTGTAAAATCGCCAGTGCTAAGATGCTTCCACTCTGTTTTCAACAAACCAGGAAAACCTCCCTCACGTGAATTAAACTTAGATTCATCGAGTAATTTAGATACTCCTGGAATGGGCATCTGTCAGCTCTTCCCAGCAGCTCCTTCTCTGTCAATGAGCAAAGGCCTCCAAAACCATCCGTCAGTGGGCCCTGCCAAAATCCAAATGTCTTTTGTTGTGATATTTGTTTTTAATATCCCAAGAGGCAGAAAGAACAAGCATCTGGTTTTCAGTAAATCTTTTCATCCCATTTTCTGGCATTTAATTGAAGCATACGAAGTTCAAATAACTCATGCACTCTCTCAAAATGAAATTACTCAGTTCACACCAGAACACATGGTTCTGCAAGCCAGCACTGCCCACAGTTTCTCCTTTGAAAATTCACATAATAACAACAGCAATAGATAATCTTTTCTCAAGTTTCACATTCTCAGACCCCAGAATGGGTGTTCACTAAATGGCAAGAAAATATCTGTCCTACTGGGGTGCTGGGTGGTAGTAATCCAGCGGCGGGCAGGGACTGCACTGGGGCTTCAGCTTTGAGGGTGGAGTGTGTAGCTGAGGTCTGACTGTGAGGGAGCAGGTTGGAATGCCTCACAGGCACTTGTCCAATACAGTCTGCAGAGCTGACAATCGAAGTGACCTTATAAAGTCACCCCCTCTGCAGCCTAACCAGATCTGCGGATAAGAAATTAAAAAGCTAAATGCCTTGTTCCAACCACAAGTATGCCAAAAACAAAATGAAACCAGGAAAGGAAAGGAAAAGTGAAAAACAATGTCCCTTACAGTTTCAGAAAGCTCCCGAGACCTGATGGCGCTCTAACGCATAGCTGGGAATGCATACAGGTCAGTTCCCCTAGAGGAAAACCATCGTTTTTATTTAAGAAATGTCTCTAGAGGCAATAGGAGAATCTTGTAACCCGAAGGTAAACCTCATTTTCTTCGGAGCACGGTGGGAGGGTCCTGTTTCTGTAACACTTTGAGAAGATGCCCCCGGGAGGAAAGTGTGAGGTCCTCCAGACAAGGTAGATTAAACAGCACCCTGCATTCCTCCTCTTGGAGACAACGTTGCCCCCAATCCCAAACATGTCAGTCTTACCATTTTATGAAAGAAAGAAACCTTGAAGTCATAGAAGATTCTTTGAAGTCACGTACAATATAAAAACTCTTTTTACATAGATTGGAGAGTCTTACACATTATATTTTGGGGGCCAACAGATGGGGGAGCAGTTACATAACTGGACTCCCACATGACCAACTCTGGTTCAAGTCCTGGACCCAGAGGCTTGAAACTCATACCGAGCGCAAGTGCATGCAACTCAAAATCCTGAAAGAACAGAGAAGGGATTGGGGGGAGGGTGATTGTACACTTTCTCTGTGTCTCTCTCTGTGTCTCCAATGAGCACATGTACCCCGTAAGCACACGTACCCTATAGCAAAAATCTCTCTAAAAAAAAAAAAAAAAAAATTCAACTTTTTTTTTCTGGAAACATGGAGGTTACGGGGGGAAAGGGGAAGTTGTCCATCCTCAAGAAATGAAATATTTGACATTTATTTATAGAGCTGCTTTTACTTTTACATGCTAATAAGTTACTACAGTTCTGAAGATGCTATGGCAAAATCCAAAGAACCCTAACATCTCGGAAAACCAAACCAAACCTACTTTTCACACAGCACTAAGGAGGCTGTGGGATTTGTACAAATCTTTGAGACGTAATTGAGTCACTGATTCTGTAATCATGGAAATGTTGTGACTTTTCAAAATTGAAACAGATTGGCAAAGCGAGTAGAGAGCTAAAACATTGACTTTCTACAGCTGAAAATAATCAGAGGAGGCATACAAGACGAAATGAATTGTATGCTCTACCACAATCCATGTCAGACACTTCGACGCAGAGTAAAGCATAAACAGATGTTGAAACCAGTTAACCTGTTGAACCTACCTGCCGAAAAGAATCTTGTAAGGGAAAGTACAAGTTAGGATTTTACGGGCTAGACGAAGCGGCAATTTCTTTCTGAATACCTAGAGTAAAAGGACAAATTCCAAACTTAATGTTCATCACAAAGCTTGCTACATTGCATGAACGTTCTAGTTGAAAATGCAGAGAAATTCCGTGTTGAGGTTTCTATTTAAATCGTGCCTGTGTTACATGTTAAAAACGTGTTGTGCTCACTCAGCACCTCTTCTGTGCACACCTGGCCATGAGGATATGAAGATGCAGAAGAGAGGCCTGGCCCTTTGGGAGCTGATGGCCTCCCTCCAACGAGACGCATGCCTTCATGGCTGACATGATGCACGCTTTCAGGGCTGAGAGGACAGAGATGCGGGCAAGTACAGAACTTCAACAAATCAGTCCTGGGTGCAGAGTGGACCCTATCAGCAGCATAAAACCACAGTGTGTCTTTCTTTTTTCTTTCTTTCTTTCTTTTTTTTTTTTTTTAAGAGAAAGATTTTTGCTATAGGGCATGGACACTCACTGGAGAGACAGACACAGAAAGCAAAAAAAATCATTCCCCAGGGGGATGGCCACACTGCAATCCCTTCTCCACCATTCTCTTCTTGGGATTTTGGACAGACACACATATACCCCTGCCTTGAGTTTTAAAGCCACCAGGTCTGGGATTCGAGCCACAGTTGACTATGTGAGCGTCCAGCAATGTTACCATTTTGCCATCTGCTGGTCCCCATAATATATCTTGAGCATTCGTTCCCATGAGTCTCAATGCATGAATGTGTTGGTTGAAGGAAGGAGGTCAAGGGGACGTCACCTAATTGACAATCTGAGCAGAACTCTCTCACACATTTCCGGATATTTGGTATACCTGGCACCACCTAATAGATGCCAACAGTAACACACACACACACACACACACACACACACACACACACACACACAAAGGCATTATGACCAACAAGTAGGACAGACATTATTTCCAGATCTCCTCTAGGGCAGGGATTCTCAATCCTAGGGCCACACACTGGACCGGTCTGGTCTATTAGGGGCCAGGCTGTGGACCAGTACTGGCCCGTGGCCTATTGATACCACCGTCTCCCCCATCCCTACTGCACAATAGGGAAGGAGTTACCCAATGGCGACGACAGAGGATTCATCTGTGTTTGCAGCCACTCCCCATTGCTGACATTGTCACCTGGGCTCCACCTCCTGTCACATCATCCTAGTATTGGATTCTCATGAGAGTATGGACCCTATTGTGTGACTGTGTCATTATATATAGCAACGTGTCCATGTGGAAATGGAGTGCGCGGTAGATATGGTGTGCTTGGGTCATTCTGGGACCAACTCTCCTCCCCATCTGGGGAGGGATGGTCTTCCACAAGGTCAGTCTCTAGTGCTGGGAAGGCTGGGGACCACTGCTCAAGGGCACCACATCTCCAGTTTTAACCATGTCGGCCCTTTAGCCAACACCTACTAGCACATTCTGCATGGTCTCATGTGTGCCCTGAATTCAAGGGACAGACTTAAGTAAATTGTTCCCACTTTCTGTAGGCATTAACTAACACTGGGTCTTGGGTAAGCCCTGATTGCTGCTCTCCAGGGACATGGTATGGTTTTTAAAGCTGACATTGTCTTTTCACTGTGACCATCTTCCTACCTGACACAGGAAAGAACACAGAATTTTAATGTCAATAGCAAGCAGATCAGAGTGGAGTAATCTGTTGAGTCTTTCAAAATCTAACACCTACTACGCTGAAGCGAGCATCTTGAGAATGGTTCAGAAAGAAAAACACAGATGGAGTGAAAACATCTTGGGCAGGAAGGGCATGAGACTGTCAGCCTCATGTGGTCCCTGCAGGATTTTAGACTGCAGATAGTCTCCACAGCGGTGGCCAGTTCCCCGAGCAAGCTGGCCCTTTTTGGCTCTGGTTAAAGTAGGATCAAAACTCTTTAGGTCCTGGTGGGGGCTGGAAAAATTGTGCCACCTGGCAAGTACAAACTAGCTATCCCTTGACTCTGAAGAGTAGATATGTGAGCTCCCAGAGCTGGCTATGGGCCAGTCTTAGGGGAGGTACTGAAAAATGGCTGCCCGGAAGTTCATGCTCCACTGTGCTGTTTAAACTGCTGAAATTCAGGGCCATGGAAAGAAACTTTCAAGTGGCGGAAACAACCTACGATGCCCAGAGCTTATTCACAAGTTCTAGCCATCCTTGTCACACAGTCCTAAACTCACTCTGGATGTGTTCACTAACAATCTCTGACCCTAGCTTTAGATTTTAGAGACCTCACTCATGGATTGAGCCACAGGAAGAGTGCAGATTTTGTTATAAAACAAAAAAAAGGGGGGGACCAGCGGATGGCAAAGTGATTATGTCACTAAACTCCCACATGGTCGACCATGGTTTAAGACCTGGACCTGGCAGCTTGAAACTCACACTGAGTCTGTGTGCGTGCCTTCCCAAGATGCCCGAAGGAGAACAGAGGGGAAGGGATTGTGGTGTGGCCATCCTCCCTGGGGGATGATTTCTCACTTTCCCTCTCACTGTGTCTGTCTGTCTCTTTCTCTCTCCCCCCACCCCACTGTGAGTGCATAATACCCTATGGCAAAAAAACCTCTAAAACTAAACAAAAGAATAGAAGGCTTTATCAGAGTGTATTCCATCTTCACAGGGTGAAGTCGAAACACAGTTACATTTTTACAAAGACTAAAAAGGAAATTCAGGGACCAGCAGTTAGCATAATGGCTATGTCGCTGAACTCTCATGTAGTTGACCACGGTTCGAGTCCTGGCCCTGGTGGCTTAAACTCACACCGGGTGCGTGTGCGTGCGTGCCTAAGATCCTGAGAGGAGAATGGAAGAGAAGGGATTGCGGTGTGGCCATCCCCCCTGGGGGGTGATTTCTCGCTTTCTGTCTCTCTGTCTCTCTCTGTCTGTCTGGCGAGTGCACACGCCCTATAGCAAAAACGTCTAAAAAAAAAAGATAAAAAGGAAATTCAAATGGTCTGTTTATTGAAAATTCAGTTTCTACAGAATCGGTTTATCTCAGGAAGTCAAAGGAGAACCGGAATGGTTTGAAAAACATAATTTTATCTTATTTTCAGAAAATCAGTTGATGAAACTGCAAGAGCTAGAATTCCTGAAGAGAAAAGTTTCGTTTTGAGCAGGTCAGGGGAGCAGGGAGGAAGGAGGGAATATTCTGAAGGTCTGATAAACAGATACCCCAGGTCTAAAACGATTAAAGAGCCTATAAAACAGGAGCGGAGTTTTTGATGATTGCTAGACCATAAGGTCTGGCTGGAACCCTAAGAAATCAAACAGGCAGAGGAATGGTCTCAGAGAACAAGTGAATTGAACACCTTCGAGGGGCCGAGGAACTGAGAAATTACTGAAAAGAAGCTTCTTACAGTTTTGAAAGGCGCTTCATTGCAAGAACAACTGGGTGACCGTGCCTTAAAGACTGGACAGCCATTCAAAGTGGCTACTGAAAATCTGTGTATAATGGATGGGATAAGATCTGGAATACCCGATATCAGCGTCAAATTCTCCAAACATTTTTTTTTTTTGAGAGAAATATTTTTGCTATAGAGCACATGTGCTCACCATAGAGACAGAAAGTGAGAAATCACTCCCCCGGGGGGATGACCACACCACAATCCCTTCTCCAGCATTGTCCTCTCGGGATTTTAGACACGCACGTGCACACACACACACACACACACACACACATACACACACACCCGGTATGAGTTCTAAGCTGCCGGGTTTGGGACTCAAACCGTGGCTGACTATGTGGGAGTCCAGCGATGTAACCATCACACCACCTTCTGGTCTCCAAGTCTCCAATAATTCTTGAGCATCAAGTTTCAGCCTGACAGTTACTACACATGAGTGTATAAGTATTCTGTGTGCCCTTCCTTAACATGATAGATGATTTATGCAATTAAAAATAAGGGAAGGCATGGCAAAAAAATGAAACATATCCTAAGAGACCTGGCGGGTCCATAACAGAGTCCAAGCCAGGACCAGACGTGGATTTCAGCTGAGAGCGCCTTCTGGGCGAGGAGAGCCGCTCTGGGAGTTATGGCAGGGCCGATTGCTTTGACCATGGAAGCTTCCGGCAGGCCCAGAACCCACAGATTTCACGTTTCTCACTATGGGAGACATCACCAAGGAGGTCCAGAAGAGACAGAAAAAGACATGTCCACAAACCCCATGCAACCTAGAAGCCCCACCCAGAGCGCATTTGTGAAACCGGTGGGAACGATCCGGTTAAGAATCCAGGTGAACTTCCCACACTCAGCCAGGCCTTCCTCGAGGAAAAGGGGACAGAGACCAGGACAGCCAGTGAGCCCCAGCGGCAGTTAGTGATGAAGGTCCTGACGGGGCAACCCTTCCCACGGGAAAGGAAGAGGGCAGACACAAAGGGGGCCAGGAAGAGAAGCGGGGCGACCAGAACCAGTCACCAGAATCCGCCAAAAACAGGAGCGGTAGTGGGAGCCGAGAAAGGGTCTCTGTAACCTCAGCCGCAGACGCGGTTCCCAAGGTCCTGACCGGGAAGCAGAAGCCGGGAGCAGATTTCTCCCCGTGTATACCAACGCCCTGGGCCGAGCTCGCTCCCCATGCACACCAACGCCCTGCCAACGCCCTGGGCCGAGCTTACTCCCTGTGTACACCGACGCCCTGCCAACGCCCTGGGTCGAGCTCGCTTCCTGTATACACTGATGCCTGGGGCTGTGTACACGGACGCCGTGGCCGAGCTCACTCTCCATGTACACCACCCCACCCACCCCCACCCCAACTCGCTTCCTCTATTGATTCCCCTCGGGCTTCTGAATCCAGCCTCCCTAGGGCCGCCTGCTTTGCTGCCACTGGATCTGTGAGACACCATGTAAATCCCCTTCTTTGGTTTAGCCATTAAAAAAAATGTTTCTGCCTGTGTTTCTCCATGAGAGAAAGACAGGACAGACAGAAGACTGGCTCCCAGCAGAGCCTTCCTGCTGTGACACCTCTGCCCCAGCCAGCCCGGGTCACAGACAAGCACACCCCGTGTGCCCCCAAAACTCCTGGGGCACAACCAGGCCTTCTCCCGCATGGGCCCGGCTGCACCACTGCTGTGGGATCTCCCGCTCGGTTCAAAACTTAGTCACTTTATTAACACATGTAAAACACCCACACATTTACAGAAAAGCTGGACCACGTTCCTGGACCCCCGATACCGAGATGCTAACTGGACGCCCATGAACTCCTTGGGAAATGGTTGTTGATAACCACGCTCCTGTGAAACCCAGTGTAGCCCTCAGCCCGCCGGTCCCACTGACACAGGGTCTGAGTGTCCTCTCTCCCCAGTCTTCAGCCTCCCTCTTCCACAGCTGGACACTTTGTAACTTACAGACCTGCCCTTTCCTGCATTTCCTGAAGGTTCCTCAGTTGCTAGTTAGTATTAAAGTCAGGCGCTGTTTACAGAAAGACCACAGAAGTGGGATTGTATTCCTGTGGCACCTGGCCGATTCCTCCTTTATTAGTGATAATTGTATCAGTCCCTGATAAAGTCCTTGCCAGGGTCACGCTCCTCTCCCCGAGTGCAATTACTAGGTGCTCTGCAGCGAGTTAGTATGAAACTGGGTTCGCATCCCCACCGCAGCTTCCTGTTCACTCCTGATTCACACACACACGGACACGGCTTCCCACCTCCCTGAGTGGGGTCCCACCTGTGCCCATCACTAGTCCCCCACGCCCTGTTTGCCCTCCGGTGGCCAGCACGAGCCCATCGGGCAGGTTCTGGCATGCCTTGGTCCCTCCTCTGTCATTTCTGGAGCGCTCTGTTTTCCGGAACCAGATCTTTGGACTCGTGTTTCCCTTGCCTCAGTCTTGGAATCAGCCATCTCTCCAGAGAACCCGATTCCTTTTTGTAGAAAATGGTCTTTAAATACCACGATCGGGGGTCAGCACGTGGCAAGGTGGTTGGGTCACTGGACTTTCCTGTGGCTGAGTGGTTCAAGGCCTGGATCTGGCAGCAGCTTCCTCTCTCTCTCTCTCTCTCTCTCTCTCTCGGGTGAGTGCAGGTGCCCTATAGCAAATTAAAAATAACAAGTAAAATTAAATAAATAAATAATCCTTAAAAAGACCCAAGAACCAGTTGGTACTTTCTCCTGACCCCGGGGTACTGCTGGTCTGTCTCTCGGGACAGGACTAGAGGGAACCCGTGTTCACAGAGTGTGTGCTCACACACGCACACACCCTCAGATCCACACGTTAAGAATTATTTATTTATTTTATCCTTTATTATTATTTTTTAATTTTACCAGAGAGGAAGGGAAAGCAAAAAGTAAGTCACCAGGTCTAGGACTTGAACCACAGTCAGCCACGTGGGAGTCTGGCGTCTTAACCACTATGTCACCTGCCAGCCCCCTGACATGTACTTTCCTATACCATGTTTACAGGTTGACACGCACATATTTACATGCAGAGAACTCAGTTCTAATCCCGTGTCACAGGGCTCCAGGTCACGTGTTTCGTGTCTCTGAATGTTTAACTCGTTTCTCCAGCAGGGAGAGCCCTGGCTGTTGTCACCTGTCCACGAGCCTGGTCGGCCACCTGTTGGGACCCCTGGCCCAGGTAGGTGTCAGCCACCTCCTGTGAGTGCACCTCGTTCTCACCCAAGCTCCCACACCCTGCCGCTGCTCCCCACACCCCCCCACGTCCTGCTCTCATTCACCTACGTTATGCCAGCACCCTCCCAGCTCCCACCTGGGGCACCGCCCAGCCCCACGGGCCATCCCCCGTGGATGTGGTCTCGCCCTGCTGCCCTGCCCCACCAGGGAGTCCTCCCTGCGGTCCACTGGGTGAGTCAGGACTGACCTCTCCAGCCAGGGATGTGGAACGGCAGTTCCCCGACTGCGGACAACACTCACTGCTACTGTATCTCCCGCCCTGTTCTCGCTTAAACATGTAGATTGGAGTTTCCCACCCAGCTGCCTGAAACACAGTGCTGGGTGTGCATGCGTACCCAAGACCCTGGGAGGAGGAGAGAGAAGAGATAGCACGTGGCCCTCCTCTCGGGGGTGGTTTGCCACTTTGCCTCTCTGACACACCCTATGGCAAAAATCGAAGACAAAAAAACGACAAGATCCGGATCCGTCAGTGTTCCCAGCCACTTTTAAGTCATCAGGGTGTGTATGTGTGTGTATTTGTATGTGTGTGTGGGGGGGGTGTTGTGTGTGTGGGAGTGTGTATGTGAGTGGGGGAGTAGGTGTGTGTGGGGTGTGTTTTGTGTGGGAGGGAGGGCGTGTGTGTTGTATGTGTGTGGGTGTGTGTGGGGTGTGTTTTGTGTGGGTGGGAGGGCGTGTGTGTTGTATGTGTGTGGGTGTGTGGGTGGGGGGTGTGTTGTGTGTGGGAGTATTGTGTGTGTATATGTGCAGGTGGGTGTGTGGGTGTTGTGGGGTTGTGTGTATGTGAGTGTGGAGTGTGCGGGTGTGTGTGTGTGGGTGCGTGTGTGGAGGGTTGTATGTGTGGGTGTACACTACTCTGCACTGCAGCCACCAGGACAATCTGCATGCACACTGAGTAACGGGGACAGAAACAAGCCTGTCTGCACCTCTCCGCAGGGCACTCCGGTGGGGAGGAGAGGCCACTTTGGAAAATTGTGTTGAGTATCTTTCCTTTGAGAAACATAAGTGAAAGGACCACAGACTTTTTACAGGATAGCTTCTTTTCAAATAAAATTAGTTTGGGGACCAGCAGTTGGCATAATGGCTATGTTGCTGGACTCTCACGTCGTCGACCACGGTTCGAGTCCCGGACCCGGTGGCTTAAACTCATGCAGGGTGTATATGCGTGCGTGCCCAAGATCCCGAGAGGAGAATGGAGGAGAAGGGAATTGCAGCGTGGCCATCCCCTGGGGGGTGATTTCTCACTTTCTGTCTCTCTGTCTCTCTGTCTGTCTGGAGAGCACACTCACCCTGTAGCAAAACCCTCTCCAAAAATAAATAAATAAATAAGTTTGTATATTTTTATTAAAGGGTTAGTTTACTTCCATTGTGGGTAAGAAATAACTTTTCTGGAGAGAGGCTGTTCCTCTCTCTGCGAAAGCTTCCTTCAAGGGCGGACCGAAGACGGTGACCTGTGTTTGCGTCTCTGAGAAAAAGCGGCCTGAAGACACCGTTACTCAGGAGCTTTATTCCTCACCCAGAGAGCGTGTCTGTCCCTCTGATTTACATGCAGCCAACAGAGATGAAGTCTAAAAACAACTGCAGAGCCAGCAGGTCACCTGGTGGTTACCCTGCCGAACTCCCACACGGCCGACCGCAGTTCAAATCCCAGACCTGGATGCTTGCTTTCTCACTTTCTCTCTTCTGTCTCTCTCCAGTGACCACTGCAAATTAAAATAATAAATAAACAAACAATTCTTTAAAAAGAAGAAGAAGAAACAAAGCACAGCGTAAAATCACGCTGGTGCTCCCGGAGGGCCGTGCAGAGGGCAAGCCAAGGCCATCTTAAAACGGCCCAGCCGCTGCC
>NW_006159512.1:9718912-9727280 GCF_000334495.1 Tupaia belangeri chinensis
CGGGGTGAGTCGGGCCTGCCCTCTCCAGCCAGGGATGTGGAACGGCAGTTCCCCGACTGCGGACAACACTCACTGCTACTGTATCTCCCGCCCTGTTCTCGCTTAAACATGTAGATTGGAGTTTCCCACCCAGCTGCCTGAAACACAGTGCTGGGTGTGCATGCGTACCCAAGACCCTGGGAGGAGGAGAGAGAAGAGATAGCACGTGGCCCTCCTCTCGGGGGTGGTTTGCCACTTTGCCTCTCTGACACACCCTATGGCAAAAATCGAAGACAAAAAAACGACAAGATCCGGATCCGTCAGTGTTCCCAGCCACTTTTAAGTCATCAGGGTGTGTATGTGTGTGTATTTGTATGTGTGTGTGGGGGGGGTGTTGTGTGTGTGGGAGTGTGTATGTGAGTGGGGGAGTAGGTGTGTGTGGGGTGTGTTTTGTGTGGGAGGGAGGGCGTGTGTGTTGTATGTGTGTGGGTGTGTGTGGGGTGTGTTTTGTGTGGGTGGGAGGGCGTGTGTGTTGTATGTGTGTGGGTGTGTGGGTGGGGGGTGTGTTGTGTGTGGGAGTATTGTGTGTGTATATGTGCAGGTGGGTGTGTGGGTGTTGTGGGGTTGTGTGTATGTGAGTGTGGAGTGTGCGGGTGTGTGTGTGTGGGTGTGTGTGTGGAGGGTTGTATGTGTGGGTGTACACTACTCTGCACTGCAGCCACCAGGACAATCTGCATGCACACTGAGTAACGGGGACAGAAACAAGCCTGTCTGCACCTCTCCGCAGGGCACTCCGGTGGGGAGGAGAGGCCACTTTGGAAAATTGTGTTGAGTATCTTTCCTTTGAGAAACATAAGTGAAAGGACCACAGACTTTTTACAGGATAGCTTCTTTTCAAATAAAATTAGTTTGGGGACCAGCAGTTGGCATAATGGCTATGTTGCTGGACTCTCACGTCGTCGACCACGGTTCGAGTCCCGGACCCGGTGGCTTAAACTCATGCAGGGTGTATATGCGTGCGTGCCCAAGATCCCGAGAGGAGAATGGAGGAGAAGGGAATTGCAGCGTGGCCATCCCCTGGGGGGTGATTTCTCACTTTCTGTCTCTCTGTCTCTCTGTCTGTCTGGAGAGCACACTCACCCTGTAGCAAAACCCTCTCCAAAAATAAATAAATAAATAAGTTTGTATATTTTTATTAAAGGGTTAGTTTACTTCCATTGTGGGTAAGAAATAACTTTTCTGGAGAGAGGCTGTTCCTCTCTCTGCGAAAGCTTCCTTCAAGGGCGGACCGAAGACGGTGACCTGTGTTTGCGTCTCTGAGAAAAAGCGGCCTGAAGACACCGTTACTCAGGAGCTTTATTCCTCACCCAGAGAGCGTGTCTGTCCCTCTGATTTACATGCAGCCAACAGAGATGAAGTCTAAAAACAACTGCAGAGCCAGCAGGTCACCTGGTGGTTACCCTGCCGAACTCCCACACGGCCGACCGCAGTTCAAATCCCAGACCTGGATGCTTGCTTTCTCACTTTCTCTCTTCTGTCTCTCTCCAGTGACCACTGCAAATTAAAATAATAAATAAACAAACAATTCTTTAAAAAGAAGAAGAAGAAACAAAGCACAGCGTAAAATCACGCTGGTGCTCCCGGAGGGCCGTGCAGAGGGCAAGCCAAGGCCATCTTAAAACGGCCCAGCCGCTGACCACAGGGTTCACACTGCAGGCCTGTGGGGCCTTCTTGGGGCCACTTAGCTCCCACCGAGACACCTGACCTCAGAAGGAAGCTCCACTGCATTTCTAAGCAGAAGAGGGCAGAACAAAACCGCCACAGGAGAGGCAGCCGGTGACGCCTTAGTTACACACTGAACTCCCTCATGGCCAATGGCGGCTCGAGTTCTGGACCCGGTGGCTTGAAAATCATGTTGTGTGTGCGCGCCCCAAATCCCAGGAGAATGGAGGAGAAGGGGTTATAGTGTGGCCGTTTCGCCCAGGGTGGGGGGTAGTGATGTTTCACTTTCCTTCTCACTATCTCTCTACCGAGTGCACGCACCCCACGGCAAAAACCTTAAAATAAAACATCACCATAGGCCAGGTTTAGGGCTAAACTTACCAAGTCTAAATTTTGAATTAAAAAGAAACACAAAGGCCAGGCAGTGGAGGGTGGGGCGGCTGGTCTCCAAAGTTTGCCCTAACCCTTGGAGGGAATGAAACCACGCAGCCAGCTGTCCCCGCCAGGCCTGGCTGGGAAGATCTTCACTCCCACCTCCGGAATTGGTCACCCCCGAGGGGGCGGCTGGGTGTCAGAGCTTCCAGGGGCCTCCCCGGGACTATTTTTAACCTGGTATTTTCTCTGAGACTTTTCACTGGGGTAGCCCCAAGTCTAGGGGACCCACTCCAGCTGGGAAATCTGAGAGCTCGCTGGCCCGTGGCACATGAGGTATTTTTAGCTGAGACAGGAGCTCAGGGTTGTCATCGGTCGCCTTGGGGTGGGGAACGAAGCAGAGCCCAGCAGGACGAGAGAGCGAGCACGCCCACTCTGAGGTTCTCCATGCCTGGACAATGGGTCTGGGTGAGTCCAGCAAGGAGAAAAGCCACCTGCCGGGCTCAGGAGGCGCCTTCCCCAGAGAGGTGAGTCCGGACACCTCCCTGCCCACGGCCCGATCACCGCGGACTTGGAATTGGGAACTCTTGGGCTCCGCCCCAGACCTACTGAAACAGAAACTCATTCCGAGGGACCAGAATCGGGCGAGACTAGTTCCCATCGCACAGCCACTAACATCCATAACTCAGCCTGTAAAAGAAACAGGAAACCTGGGGCCAGCAGGTGGCATAGTGGTTAAGGCACCGGACTCCCATGTGGCCATCCACAGTTCAAGTCCCAGACCCAGTGGCTTGAAACTCACACCGGACACACATGGCTTTTTGTGTGCCCAAAAACCCAGGAGGAAAATGGAGGAGAAAGGATTGAGGCATGGCCATCCTTAAGGGGGTGATTTCTCGCTTTCTGTCTTTGTCTCTACCGTGAGCACACATACTCCATAGCAAAAATCTCTAAAAAAAAGAAAGAAGAAGAAGAAGAAAAAGAAAGAGAAAGAAATACTATAACCTTGCCAAACCCACATGACAGAAATTTTTAAAATAATACTATTGGGACCAGCAGTTAGCGTAATGGTTATGTCACTGGACTCCCATGTAGGTGACCACGATTCGCGTCCCAGACCCGGTGGCTTAAAACTCACGCCGGGCGCGTGTGCATGCGTGCCCAAGATCCTGAGAGGAGAATGGAGGAGAAGGGATTGCGGCGTGGCCATCCCCCCTGGGGGAGTGATTTCTCGCTTTCTGTCTCTCTGTCTCTCTCTGTCTGGCGAGCGCATGCACCCTATAACAAAAACCTCTTAAAAAATAATAATACTATTTTTAGAATACTTTAAGATTTACTAAAACATTGATCGGATGATAAAAAAGCAAAACAGTAACCTTTTCTCTCCAATTTCCCCTGCTGTACACTGTAGCTGCTATGAAGAGCCCTCCTCCCTGTTCATCCTCAAGGGCAGAGATAAGATTTCATCTGAGGCTCGGCTCTCAGAGGCCCTGGCTAAGCCAGAGGAGGAGCTAGCCCCTAGTGCCGAGGGAGGGTGGCGGAGGTACGAGGGGCTCCAAGGCTGGCTACCCGTGGGAACCTCGCCCAGGCTGAGGCGAGCCAGCTCTACTGGGCTAAACGACAGCCTGGGGACACCTTCCGAACCGGTCTTGGGAATGATGTAATATGTATGTGTCAGTAATGCCTTGTTTTCCAATTGCAGCTTTAACAAATGACAGTAGACTTAGTGGCTTAAAACAACACAAATGCATTCCCTTATAGTTCTTTTTTTTTTTTTTTAGAGAGAGAGAGAGAGAGAGAGAGAAAGATGGGGGCTATTAGGCGCGTGCTCTCGACAGAGAGAGAAAGGGAGAAATCACCCCCTGGGGGGGTGGCACACCGCAATTCCCTCTCCTCTATTCTCCTTTAGGGATTTTGGACACGCATGCACATGTGCCCGGGGTGAGTTTTAAGCGTCTGGGTCCGGAACTCGAACCACGTTCAACTATGTGGGAGTCCAGTGACGTAACCATTATGCCAAGTCCCCAAGTGGAGTAGTGGAGTAGTGCTGAAGGTCAGATTAGTCTGGAAAAGCTAACGTGCTTGCAGGGCTCCCTTCTTTGGAAGGCCCTGAGGAGAGAGGCCCCAGCGACCCTTCCAGTTCACAGTAGCCACCTACGGTGCTTGCTGTGGCAACTTCTGCGTCTCCAAAGCGCAGTCCTCGGGTCTCTGCCTCCATTGGCACTGCCTCCCATGGCCTGGGTTTCTCGCCTCCTCCAACTCTCCGTCTCAGAACCCTCAACTTAATCCCATCTGCCAAGCCCCCTTCGCGGCGTCCACAGGCTTCTGGGACCAGGACAGGACCGATGTGGAGGGTCATGGTTCGGCCCCCCGCCGTCCACAGAGCGCCCATCAACACCCAGTAGGCACGCTTCAGGAGCGCATCTGAGGGCCGTGCGCTGTGAGGGTAGTGAAACTTAGGGACTTACAAAACACAAAAGAAAAGCAAAATATTTTATGAATAATTTTTATGTGATTACATTTAAAATGATAAAATCTGGGACCAGCAAGTGGTGTAGTGGTTAAGGTGCTGGACTCCCACATGGCTGACAGCAGTTGGAGTCCTGGACCTGGTGGCTTGTTTTCTCACTTTCCTTCTCTCTCTCTCTCTCTCTTTGTCTCTGTCTCTCTCAGGTGAGTGCACATGCCCTGTAGCAAATTAAAAATAAATAACAAATAATAATAATTTAGAAAAGAAATAAAATACATAATTCATTAAAAAATTATAAAATCTTGGATAAAGTTAAATGAAAGTTATTAAAATTAAATTGACTGTTGCTTATTTTTCGTTTTGCTATAGAACACATGTGCTTGTCAGAGAGTGAGAAAGAGAGGGAAAGTGAGAAAGCCCCTCCTGGGGGAACACACTCTGCAATCCCTCCTCCTCCATTCTCCTCTTAGGGATTGGGGCACACATACACACGTGCTCAGTGTGTTTTTCAAGCTTCTGGTTCTAGAACTCAAACCAGAGTCAGCCATGTAGGATCCAGCTGCCTTAAACTCTACCCACCTGCAGGAGCTCTTTTTTCTTTTAAAAGGAAATTTACTTAATTTTATTATTATAGTTATTTAATTTGCCATAGGGCACATGTGCTCAGCAGAGAGAGAGGCAGAGAGGGAAAGTGAGAAAGCAAGCCCTCAGGGTTCCAACAGCAGATGGCCATGGACGCTCTAGGCCCTGGGCTGGACGGGAGTCTATGCCCTAACCACCATAACACTCTCGGGCCGTTCTTCTTGCTTTTAAAAATACAGCCTCTAGGCCATTTTGCCTTGTGTGAGACTGACACTGAGTTTCTATGAGATGGAGCTGCTGCAGATCACCAATAAAGAGGGATGACATTAACTTTCTTTTTGTAAGAGAGATTTTTGCTACAGGGCGTGTGCACTCGCCAGAGAGACAGAGAGAGACAGAAAGCAAGAAATGACCACCCTCCAGAGGGGGTGACCACACTGCTATCCCTTCTTCTCTCAGGATTTTGGGTACGCACACACGTGTCCAGCATGAATTTTAAGCTGCTGGGTCTGGGACTTGAACCACGTGGAGTTACGTGGGAGTCCAGTGACCTAACCATTATGCCATCTGCAAGTCCCAACATCAACTTTCAGTTGCTGTGTTTTAGCCTTGCTCGTGTGTATAAGGGACCCTAAACTTTGAAAGCAACATTTCTTCTTTCAACTTCTCTAGGGAAGACAACTAACTACCCAGAATTCAAATTTCAAATCAAGGGACCAGCCGATAGCTTAGTGGTTACATCACTGGACTCCCACGTAGTCAACTGTGGTTCGAGTCCTGGACCTGGCAACTTAAAACTCATGCCAGGAGAATGTGCATGTGTGCCTAAACGCCTGAAAGGAGAATGGAGGAGAAGGGACTGCGGCGTGGCCATCCCCCACGGGGGGTGGTTTCTCCCTTTCTATCTCTGACTCTCTGGCAAGCACACGTGCCCTCTCTCTCTCTTAAAAAAAGAAGTAACATGAGTTGTTAAAAATACATTTATCTAGCAACGTGTCTTCTTATAAGCCATTTGCATTAAGCATTCTTTCATTAAGTCCTCATCATAGCACTGTGAGAGATATTGTTCCACTTTTTTTTTTTTTTGGAAAGATTTTCGCTATAGGGCGCGTGCGCTCACCAGACAGACAGAGAGAGAGACATAGAGACAGAAAGCGAGAAATCACCCCCCAGGGGGGATGGCCACGCCGCAATCCCTTCTCCTCTATTCTCCTCTTGGGATCTTGGGCACGCACACACAAGCGCCCAGCGTGAGTTTTAAGCCACCGGGTCAGGGACACGAACCGCACTCGACTATGTGGGAGTCCAGCGACATAGCCATTACACTAACTGCTGGTTCCCCATATTGTTCCACTTTTCAGGAAAGGAAACTGAGTTGCTGGGAGATTCACTTGTGGGGGCGGGGAGCACCCAGCCAGTTGGGGATGGATCAGAACTTGAGCCAGGTCTCCGCCTCCCCCAGGGCGGCCTGCCCCAACTCTCTGGCTGGGATTCAAGGCCAGTCAGACTCACTTTCCCTCCTGAGTCGCTGTACTGCCAACTGCCTCAATTTCAGAGACCCCCGCATGCTCCCTCTTTACCTAAAGGTTGGGCTCCTTTGCTATTCTGAACACGTTGATGGTTTTTGTTTCTTAACTTTAGACACGTGGACATGCACTTTCTATCCAGCGTTTTAGTAGGATTTTCTCCTGCATCCACACCTTCTTCCTCAGCACCTGGACGCACTCCTGGCTCCCAGCTTGGTCCTGGGCCTCCGGTGGACACCCTGACAGCAGCGACTGCCCCTCATCTTTCTCCCCCCGAGAGTGGCATGATGATTAACGTTGACCCTTTGGCAAAGCCAGAGCAGACGCCCTGGAGAAACCAGAGCTATGGTGGTTTAAACCGCATCCACGTTCTCTTCTGATGGGCTTTTGGGGGTTGAGTAGACAATATTGCACTTTGGCAGAGGGTCAGCGTAAGAAGAAAGAATTAGTAAACACTGGCCACAGGTGCCAGGGTGGGTAAGGCAGTAGATTCCACATGGCCGACTCTAAGGTTTGAGTCCCAGACCCGGAGGCTTGAAAAACACACCAGGCGCATGTGTGTGCATGCCCAAAATCGTAAGAGGAGAATGGAGAAGGAGGAGGGATTGTGGCATGACCATACCCCGAGAGGTGATTTCTGTCTCTCTCTCTCCCTCTCTCCCTCCCCCCTCCCCCGACCCCCAGCAAGTGCATGTGCCCTGTAGCAAAACTAAAAAACTAAAACTTGCAAACACCCACTAAGAAGGAAGCAGACGCTGGGTTAGCAGGGATGCCCTGACCCAGGCACCACCACTCCTGTGGCGTTGGGAACATCGCCCTGAACTCCACAGATACATGCAACTGTTAGGCATCAACTAAAAATAAATTTTAAAAAGTTACATTATTGGTCTTTGCCCCTGCCAAATCCCTTGGAATTTCCTGAACAAGAGTGATGACAGCAACTTTTGTTCTTTTTGTTGTTGTTCAAGAATTATTTCTTTAAGTTTATTATTATTATTTTAAATTTGCTATAGGGCACATGAATCCACCAGATAAAGACAGAGAGAGAGGGAAAGTGAGAAAGCCAGCTGCCAGGTCCAGGACTGAGCGCGTAACCAGTGTGATCCGAGGCCCAGTCGGGGCGGAGGGCGGCGGCCCTGAATTGCACGGAATTGTTAGACAGTGGGTGGGAGAGCTGGGGACTCAGTGATCTCGGAAAAGACCCCATGATCCAGGGTCAGAGGAACAAATGGTGTCTGCCCCTCAGTTATCGGAAAGGAAAGGGGGGGCGGGGGTTAAAGCGTGACAGTGCATCGTCCTGTCCGTGGTCTGCGGCTGCCCTGAAACGCCAGCTCTCAGACGGCCTCGGGCCTCGAACGGGCAGTCGCCTCATTTTACACACGGGGACGCCAGGGCCGGAAAGTCAGGTGGCTTCCGTACGACAGTGTCAGCTCCATGTTGGACTCCCATTTCTGGCTTTGCCAGGACAAAAGCGTTTTGAAAAGCTCACAGAGAAACAGGACATAAAAAAATGTAGCTTTCATTTCCAAACCACGCAAGAGAGAAGAGCGGGTCTAACCAAGGCGGGCGCAGGTGACCATGCCTAGGAGAGTGCCACATCAGAGCCCGATATAGCTCCTGCGGTAAATCCCACGGCCAGCCGGCGGGGCAGGCATGGATCAGGCCGGGCTGGAGTACCAGATGGATTAAAGGCTTGAGCTGAGAGGGCAGAAAGGCC
>NW_006159512.1:9738645-9749130 GCF_000334495.1 Tupaia belangeri chinensis
GAGAGAGACATAGAGACAGAAAGCGAGAAATCACCCCCCAGGGGGGATGGCCACGCCGCAATCCCTTCTCCTCCATTCTCCTCTTGGGATCTTGGGCATGCACACACAAGCGCCCAGCGTGAGTTTTAAGCCACCGGGTCAGGGACACGAACCGCACTCGACTATGTGGGAGTCCAGCGACATAGCCATTACACTAACTGCTGGTTCCCTATATTGTTCCACTTTTCAGGAAAGGAAACTGAGTTGCTGGGAGATTCACTTGTGGGGGCGGGGAGCACCCAGCCAGTTGGGGATGGATCAGAACTTGAGCCAGGTCTCCGCCTCCCCCAGGGCGGCCTGCCCCAACTCTCTGGCTGGGATTCAAGGCCAGTCAGACTCACTTTCCCTCCTGAGTCGCTGTACTGCCAACTGCCTCAATTTCAGAGACCCCCGCATGCTCCCTCTTTACCTAAAGGTTGGGCTCCTTTGCTATTCTGAACACGTTGATGGTTTTTGTTTCTTAACTTTAGACACGTGGACATGCACTTTCTATCCAGCGTTTTAGTAGGATTTTCTCCTGCATCCACACCTTCTTCCTCAGCACCTGGACGCACTCCTGGCTCCCAGCTTGGTCCTGGGCCTCCGGTGGACACCCTGACAGCAGCGACTGCCCCTCATCTTTCTCCCCCCGAGAGTGGCATGATGATTAACGTTGACCCTTTGGCAAAGCCAGAGCAGACGCCCTGGAGAAACCAGAGCTATGGTGGTTTAAACCGCATCCACGTTCTCTTCTGATGGGCTTTTGGGGGTTGAGTAGACAATATTGCACTTTGGCAGAGGGTCAGCGTAAGAAGAAAGAATTAGTAAACACTGGCCACAGGTGCCAGGGTGGGTAAGGCAGTAGATTCCACATGGCCGACTCTAAGGTTTGAGTCCCAGACCCGGAGGCTTGAAAAACACACCAGGCGCATGTGTGTGCATGCCCAAAATCGTAAGAGGAGAATGGAGAAGGAGGAGGGATTGTGGCATGACCATACCCCGAGAGGTGATTTCTGTCTCTCTCTCTCTCCCTCTCTGCCTCCCGCCTCCCCTGACCCCCAGCAAGTGCATGTGCCCTGTAGCAAAACTAAAAAACTAAAACTTGCAAACACCCACTAAGAAGGAAGCAGACGCTGGGTTAGCAGGGATGCCCTGACCCAGGCACCACCACTCCTGTGGCGTTGGGAACATCGCCCTGAACTCCACAGATACATGCAACTGTTAGGCATCAACTAAAAATAAATTTTAAAAAGTTACATTATTGGTCTTTGCCCCTGCCAAATCCCTTGGAATTTCCTGAACAAGAGTGATGACAGCAACTTTTGTTCTTTTTGTTGTTGTTCAAGAATTATTTCTTTAAGTTTATTATTATTATTTTAAATTTGCTATAGGGCACATGAATCCACCAGATAAAGACAGAGAGAGAGGGAAAGTGAGAAAGCCAGCTGCCAGGTCCAGGACTGAGCGCGTAACCAGTGTGATCCGAGGCCCAGTCGGGGCGGAGGGCGGCGGCCCTGAATTGCACGGAATTGTTAGACAGTGGGTGGGAGAGCTGGGGACTCAGTGATCTCGGAAAAGACCCCATGATCCAGGGTCAGAGGAACAAATGGTGTCTGCCCCTCAGTTATCGGAAAGGAAAGGGGGGGCGGGGGTTAAAGCGTGACAGTGCATCGTCCTGTCCGTGGTCTGCGGCTGCCCTGAAACGCCAGCTCTCAGACGGCCTCGGGCCTCGAACGGGCAGTCGCCTCATTTTACACACGGGGACGCCAGGGCCGGAAAGTCAGGTGGCTTCCGTACGACAGTGTCAGCTCCATGTTGGACTCCCATTTCTGGCTTTGCCAGGACAAAAGCGTTTTGAAAAGCTCACAGAGAAACAGGACATAAAAAAATGTAGCTTTCATTTCCAAACCACGCAAGAGAGAAGAGCGGGTCTAACCAAGGCGGGCGCAGGTGACCATGCCTAGGAGAGTGCCACATCAGAGCCCGATATAGCTCCTGCGGTAAATCCCACGGCCAGCAGGCATGGATCAGGCCGGGCTGGAGTACCAGATGGATTAAAGGCTTGAGCTGAGAGGGCAGAAAGGCCTGGGGCTTTAAACCGCCTCCCGTGGAGAATTGCAAAACGGACGGGTATAAAAACACGCCCCGGGGTTCCCAAGGTGAGAGTAGATGCCCTCCCCGGGGCTTTAAACCGCCTCCCGTGGAGAATCGCAAAACGGACGGACGGGTATAAAAACACGCCCTGGGGTTCCCAAGGTGAGAGTAGATGCCCTCCCCTCCCGGCTGTCGCTCCAAGGTGCAGGGAACAAGGACACACGGAGTGACCCAGGCCTCTGGGCTCAGACCAGTCTCTGTCGCCTGTTCTCCGGGGTTGGGGCTTAGCGCGTGGGTAGACGCTGACCTTCCCACGCGCATGGGTCTTTGCTTTGATGGCCGCTGTATCCCAAGTGCCTGGCACATGCGTAGTTGTTGAATAAGTGGATGAATCCATTCCTATTTTTGTACAGGTTATATAGATGGAGTCTCATAAGTTACAGATATTTCAGTCTAGCTCATGGCTCTTACCTCTTCAAGAGTTTTGATGTCCTAGCCAGAAAAAAAAAAATCACATTGAACTCTTCCTATGATCATGGTTCAGAGGATTTAGGGAGACCCAGATTAATATTCCCCAGAATTGCCGGCTGTTAACAAATTGCTATGACACTTTAAAACAGGGGTCTCCCACCCCCAGGCCACGAAGTGCTGCCCGCCCATGCCCTGTTGGGGGTGGTGCCGACCGTGCCGGTCTGTGCCCGATGCCCTCCCAGCACATGCTCAGTGGGGGCAGGCAGCGGGTGAGCACGGGAGGCCTCATCTGGGCTTGCAGCCACTCCCGGCGCTGGCTCTGCCACCTGGCTCGCCTCCTGTCGACCCTCACAGGGCTCAAATAGCAGGGACCATGTGGGACCTGAGCCCGGCTGCCCGGTGACGGCCTCACTGTCCGCTGCCGTGCGGTGTGGTGGGAGTGAGTGCCTGGCGGATGTGGTGTACCTGGGTCATCCCAGGTACACAGCCATGTCCATGAGGGATTGTCTCCCACGAGGCTGGCCCTCGGTGCCGGGAAGGTTGGGGATCACTGCTTTAGCAGAACGACACCCCATAACTGTGGAGAGACTCCCCTCCTCTTCACAGCTGCGTAAGGACGCTCTCTCACGCTGTCCTAGTGCTGGTGACAAGACACTCTTCCATGCGGGGACTAGCGGGGTCAATGAGCCTTGGGCTGAGGGGCACAAACCCGGGCAGGGAAGTGGGGCCACCACTCAGCCCCCCACTTGCCCCAGCCTGGTGGCCGACTGCCCTTCTCCAGAGGGCCTCTTGCGTCTCTTAGTTTCTGAAACTGCAGGACACTCACTGTCCCCTGCAGGACCGCCTGGCTTCCCAAAGGGCAACCCCGCGCTGAGCCTGAGCAACCAGCGTTCAGACGGCCGCGCAGAAACCAGCAGAGTGCTCAGCAGTGGAGGGGCCACGTTTATGGGGTGGGACACTGGGAGGGAGGCCACAGACCAGCCAGCGCTGCCTCAACCCTTTCGGAGTAAAGAGGAAGGGCAGGGACTGCGGACAGGGCTGGGGCAGCCACAGCTCTGGAAAGCACGGCCATGCAGCAGTTCCCAGGAGCCACTCCTGCGCCCACCAGGTTCAGGCCACGGAGCAGCGCCCACGCCCTATGGCAATCGCTTTCCCCCGGCAGTAAACACGTGGCCACACGCGCCCCACAGCGGCTTTAGCATCGCCCCAGAATACAGTCCTCGCAGACAAGGGACAGGGACAGGGAAGACTACCCGTCTGGTCCCCGCCTTCTCCACACACTGCTTCAATTAGGAGACTACCCGTCTGGCCTGTTAGTGGCTTCTCGGGTTCCCCGCCTTCTCCACACACTGCTTCAATTAGGAAGCACGGGAACAGAGAACAGGAGAGAGGTTTTAGGGAGGGAAGAAAGGGCAGTGGTGGTTTGTGAGATGGGGCGGCCAGGCTCTCCGCAGGGCCTTTCCCCAGCACCTGGCCGGCCACCTGGACAGCTGCCACAGACTCCTGGGTCCTACTGCCCAGGAAACACTGTTATTGACGGCCCAGGTCTCGGGCCTCCACAGGGCATAGGTGGAGGCCCTTCCCTGGCCACCGCCCGGCCTGTGCCTCCAGGCAGTTCTAGCAGATCTAAGCCCTGGCTGGTGAGGGAGACCCCGGGACTCCCAAAGCCATGTCACCCCAGGATGAGTCAACATGCAGCTGAGGCCCGCAGGGCCCACCACCCTCTGGAAGCCATGGCTCCCTGCCCTGGGTTCAGCCCCACAGGCCCATGGGCTGGCTGTGAGCAGCACAGAGGCACAGGGGGAGGACCTCCTTCGTGTGGTGTCCCGGGACATGGGGTCCAGGGCACTATTCCGGCACAGGCCACTGCTGGGCTTCTCATGGCATACGGCCCGACAGGGGACCCTGCGCCTTCCTCTGCCTGTCCTCAGGGGTGGCCAGTCTTCATCTTGCAGCAGAAAAAGGTCAGAGGTATCTGTTGCCATGGAAGGTGAGAGCAGCGGAGGGAAGCCCGATCGAAGGAGGCGGCTTACAGGTGGCCTGGGGCTAACCTTGGTTCTGAAGACAGACGCCAAAGGATGATCTAAGTTCCCAGCGAAATTTTCAGGACGAGTGTCACTCCTGGTCAGGTAACTCTGAACACAGAGATACACAGGGCGAGACAGATCTGTGACCCGAACCAGCATGTGGAAGTAGCTGGATAGAGTCGGGATCAAAATAAGGAAGACCTGTACGGAGTTAAACAGTGTCTCCTTGGCATGGTGGTTAAGGTACTGGACTCCCACATGACCAACCACAGTTTGAATCCTAGACCTGGCAGCTCTCTCTCTCTCTCTCTCTCTTGCGCGTGCACGCACACGCTGTCTGGTGAGTGCAAACACCCTATCCCAAAATTTTAAAATAATAATAATAGTAAGTAAAATAAAATAAAAAATTCTAAATAGCGTCCCTCCAAATCCATGTCCACTGCAATGTCAGGCCGTGTCATCACTTGGAATATAGGTGTCTGCGTTTGCAACTGGCTAGGAGCTGGGCGTTCTGGGCAAGGACCAGCCCTGAATCCAACACGTCCAATGTCCTTACAATAAGAGGTACAGGGAGAGTGGACATGGGATGATGGAGGCATAAATCAGACGGGCGCATCTCTAAGCCAAGGTGCACCAAGGAGCGGCTCACAGCCAGCTAGGAAGAGGGGAAGGGGAAGCATTTCTCCTCTGGAGCCTTCACTGGAAGCAAAGCCCCATTTACACCTTGATTTGGAAAAAAAAATTAAATATTGGGGTCAGCAGGTGGCGTGGTGGTTGAAGCACTTGACTTCCCACATGGCTGACTGCGGTTCAAGTCCCAGACTTGGTGGCTTGCTTTCTCGCTCTCTCTCGCTCTCTCTCTCTCTCTCTGTTTCTCTCTGTTGAACACATGTGAAGAAATAAGGATAATCATAAATAAGATAAATAATTAAAATAATTATTTAGTATCAGAGGGGATATGCATGAGAGAGAGAGAAAGCGCCCCCCAGCGGGACCTGGCCATGCTGCAATCCTTTCCCCCTATTCTCCATCCCATCGGGGTCTTGGTCGTGTGCACACGAGGCATGCTTTGCAAGTAGCTGGACCAGGGCTCACGACCTGGTGTGTGCGATTCAGCTTCCCCCGCACTGGGCTTAACTGCTGAGCTACAGGACCAGTTCACTTTCCTATCGTTTAAGCATCTATTTATTGCAGCGTCTGTCTACCTTAGCGAGTTCCACATAGATCTGTCCTGTCATTCACTGATAGTCGACAGGCACCAACCCTACTCAACCCTACTCAATGAACAAACCATCGAAAAAGCTCTGCCTCTGAGGTTTACGGTCTAGAGTGGAAGAGAGAAAACAGCCAACATAAAGAACTAAAATAAATAGTCTACCATGTAGTGATGAGTTCGGAAAGTGGTCTTACAGAATGAGTGAGCTGCAGCATTCCTAAGTCTGAGCAATTTAACACTCTCTGGCTTTTACCCACACATTGGACTTGGCATTCCAGTAATTGCACTCAGGTACAAAACGCACCACACACGGGGTACAACGGGGCAGAAAATCCTCTTCCTACTATTTCAGTGTCTGCTCCCAAACCAGCAGCACCACCGGCCATAAAGCTCACGGAGAAGGGGAAAGAAAACACATAAGCAAAGACCTTCAAGGCCGAGGGAGAAGTCCAGAAGATGGTGTCTGACTCATACACATCTGATGACTCATTTATAAACGAGTCTAGCCATTTACCATCCAAAAGGCGCCCCAGCAGAGGAAAAAGCTGCAACAGGACGGAAGACCTCCAGTTATACAGAACTACTCCTTAAGAGACAAAGAAGAAAAGCGAGGTGCCGGATGGGAAAACCTGCATCTTCCCGGAGTGTCCTCACGCATCGCTCGGGCGGAAGAACGCTCCTGCGCTGTCTGGGAGAACACTCTGTAGGGCAGAGGCTCCCCTATCGACGCCGTCCAACACAGTAACCACCGACCACATGTGATCACTGAGCGCTCGCGTTGTGCACAATGAGACTGAGGAACGACGCCTTTAATTGAACTTGATCGTGATGGATTTCAATGTAATAAGCACACATGGTTAGCAGCTACTGTATTGGATAACCCAATAGAGAGTCACAGAAAGCAGCCGTGGAGAAAGGCCTGGGTGACTCCTCACTGAGTCTGAGATGGGACCGACTCGCTAAGTAAAAACAGGCCAGGAGAAAACAACCGAGGCAAGTTTTGAGCAAGAAGAACAAAGCCACAGGCATCACTTTCTGATTTCACGATATATCACAAAGCAACAGTAATCAAAACAGTATGGTATGGGTTCAAACAAACAAATGTATAGACCAACGGAACACATTAGAGAGCCCGGAAATAAAAACCCGTATGTAAACCACACACATGTGATCTTTCACAAGGATGTCCAGAAAATACAATGAAGAAAGATTGTCTCTTCAGCAAATGATGTTGAGGAAACTGAGTATGCCCATGAAAATGAATAAAATTAGAACTTTATCTCACATCATCCTCAAAAATTAAGTCAAAATAGACCAAAGGCTTAAATAGAAGACTTCAAAAAACTCCAGGAACACAACAGGAAGAAATCTTGACACTGGTCTTGGCAAGAATTTCTTGCATGTGACACCAAAAAGCAAAGGCAACAAAATAAAAAAATAGAGAAGTAGCATTACATCGACCCAACAAGTTTCTGCACAGCAAAGGAAACAGTCAAATGAGAAGGCAATCTACAGACTGGGAGAAAATATTTGCAAAACAGATGTGTGATAAAGAGTTACTAACCCAAATACGTACGGAACTCCTACAACTCAATAAGCAACAGACCAAATAGCCCATTTTAAAAGTGGGCAGAAGGCCTGAGTAGGTATTTCTTAAAGAAGGCATACACATGGCCAATAAATGTCTGAAGAGATCCTTGACAACACTAACCCTCATGGAAGTGAAAATCAAAATCTCAGTGAGACATCACCTCACCCCCATTCGGCTGGCTGTTACCAAAAACCAAAAGATGAAACATGTTCGAGAAAAGAAAACCCTTGAATACTATGGGTGGGAGTGTAAGCTGGACCGGCCCCATCTGGAAAATAGTGGATGGTTTCTCAACATGCTAAAAGCAGAGCTACCGTGTATCTTAACCATCCCACTTCTGCACATCTACCCAAAGTGACGAAAATTAGGATCGTGAAGAGATGCTGGCATTGCCATATTTACTGCAGTGTTGTTCGCTCAGCTGCACAATAGTTGAATAACTCAGAGAGTAGAATGGTGGTTGCTTGGGAGAGGGAGAAATTGGGGGGGAGGGGGGATTGCACAAAGGGCACGGAGTTTCAGTAATGCAAGATGAGTAAGTAGTTAACAATACTTCAGTGTACACTTGAAAGTTTGCGGGAGTAGGTCTTACCTTAAGTGTTCTTGTTACCGATGAATGGTAACGATAATGAAGAGGACAGGAGGAAACTCGAGGAGGTGGTAGGTATGCTTCGGACTGTGGTAACGGTCTCACCGGTGTAGTGTACTTAATGCCAGACCGATCGAGTTGTATGTATACAGTAAATGCTTACAGCTTTTTGTAGGTCAGTACCTTAATAAAATGGCTTTGAAAAGGCAAAAGAGCCTTCATAGATTGTACAACTTCTACCTACAGCACTTCTTTCATTATTTTTTTAGAGGTTTTTGCCTTAGGGTACATGCACTGCTGGAGAGAGACAGAGACAGACGTAGTGAGAGAGAAAGAGAGAAATCATCTCCAGGGAGATGGCCACATCATAATCTCTGCTCCTCTATTCCTCTTCCGGGATTCTAGGCATACATGTATACATGCCCAGTGTGATTTTCAAGCCGCCGGGTCTGGGACTCAAACCACAGTCAGCCATGCAGGAGTCCAATGATGTAACTGTACACCACCTGTTTAGAGGTTTTTGCCTTAGGGTACATGCACTGCTGGAGAGAGACAGAGACAGACGTAGTGAGAGAGAAAGAGAGAAATCATCTCCAGGGAGATGGCCACATCATAATCTCTGCTCCTCTATTCCTCTTCCGGGATTCTAGGCATACATGTATACATGCCCAGTGTGATTTTCAAGCCGCCGGGTCTGGGACTCAAACCACAGTCAGCCATGCAGGAGTCCAATGATGTAACTGTACACCACCTGCCACCCCCAAACACAGTCCTTCTAATACATATTTATTTCCTTAATCCACACAGTATCCTCACGAGTGGTTAGTTGTAGCACCCCCATTTTCTGATGAGAAAACGGAGGCTCACAAGATTCTCTGACCTGTGCAGGGCCTGGCAGGTTCTGAGCAGCAGAGTCAGAGGTCCGACCCCAGCGCCCACCATCTTCCCACCAAGGTGCCCACGACTGTACCTTCCACTCCTCCGCCCTCTTCCACGTCCCTCTCCGAATGGTCCGACATAACACAGAGTGTGTGTGTTCTTTTGAACAGCAGGGAAGTCTGGGGTTACCCGAGTGCTCAGTGTGGCTCTGTGTCCTACCCAGGCCAGCATCTTCAGCTGGCCAGTCTGCTTTCCCGAGGTCAGGCCAGGGGGAATGCGGGGAACAGGCACTGACAGACAGGATGCTCCAAGGCACACTCGTGAATGGCTCATTAAGGCAGAAGGGGGTGTTAAGTAAGCCTTGCCCTCGGGGACATCCAGCAGAAATTCTGTCCTGGCTCTCCTGGTCCTCGCGTAGCTTCCATTACCCCAGCAGGAGGGAGGTGGGAAACCCTAAGACAAAGTCTCTGCGTGGAAGAGGGCAGGAGGTGAGGGAGAGACAGAGGTGAGGGTGAGGCCAGAACAGGGTCCTCCTGAAGCCTGGAGTTGTGGAAGCGGGGGCTACAGGGTGACCGTCCTACCTCTCTGGGGGTGGGGGCCGCTCAGCTCTCTGTTTCCCCCCAACTTCTCGCCACCCCAGCAATGACAAAGGTGGGGTGGAACCTGGGGCTGGGGTGGTGTGGCAGGGCTCTCAGTTCTCCATGCAGATCCCAGCCACACTGGGAGGACGGTTTCTCAGAGTTCATGCTGCATGTTTTACTTTTTTTCAGTTTCCCTATATATGAGGAACACTTGAGGAGATTAATCAACCAGGTCTTGATTTGTCTCTTTAACCTACTGGAAGGTGGACAGAGGATTTCATCATTGGTTCTGTAACCTATCTTGCGAGGAATATTCTAGAAAGAGCCCCTTCCATCTTAAATAATAATAATTTAAAAAAAAAAAAACCTTTATAGCATCTGAGGCTTTGAGGCTTCTGTGATTCCACACCCGAATAACTCTAAAATCAGTTCAGCTAGGGAAAGCCTCGTGTCTTGGGGAGGGTCCTGTGGAAAACATGGCTGCAGGCAGATGCCTAATGTGACCTCTGCCCCGAACCTGTTTGGGGGATTGATTTCTAGCAAGTTCCCGGACCCCGTGGCTTAAACTCACGCCGGGCGCGTGTGCCTGCTTGCCCAAGATCTCAAGAGGAGAATGGAGGAGAAGGGATTGTGGCGTGGCCAGCCCCCCTGGGATCCCCTCGCTTTCTGTCTCTGGCGAGCGCACGCGCCCTACAGCGAAAACCTCAAAAACAAAACAAAAAACCCTCATGGTTTCTGGTTCTCTGGGGCCTGTGCCCACATTCATGCTGTGCAGATCTTTAACTTCAAAACTCTGCTAAAAGACGTCCTCGCCGCGGTCACCAGTAAGCCCTGGCTCCACTCCCTTCGTGGAAGCCACTGGGGATCCTTTGCAGTTTTGCTTCCGTCGATAAATTAAATTAAAAACTAGGAGACAGACTAGGAACTACCACCGCGCTGTAGAAGTCGGCCGAGCGCACACCGCAGGCGGTCTCCGCAGCGCTTTGTTCTCTGAGCGCCGCCGGGAGGAGAGCCCGGCG
>NW_006159512.1:9749435-9753469 GCF_000334495.1 Tupaia belangeri chinensis
GCGCACGAAGCCCCGCGGCTCCGGATCTGCGCCCCCCGGCGGCCGGCGCGGGTCCGGAGTGGTACCTGCAGGGGCGAACGTGCGCGCGGGGCCCGGGAGGGCTCGGAACTCTGCAAGTGGCGAGCCTGGGGACGTCGGCTCCGGGATGGGCCCTGATCCCGCGGCACCGACTGGTCCCGACCGGGCGCGAGTCCCGGCCGTCGGGGAGCCCGAGACCGCGCAGCAGGAGCGGAGGCTTACGTCTGGGACCGGCGAGGCCGAGCGCTCCTTCCAGCCGCCGGTCGCCTGCGACGCGGGCGCACACAGGAAGCCATCGAACCCCAAGGGGCTGCCTCGGCGGGCGCGGGCGGGCGCCTCCGCAGGGGCCGGCGCGCAGCCCAGTCCGCTCCGTGCGTGGAGGGCGCCGGGCGGAAGGGCGACTCTGCAGGAGAGGTGGAAGCGCGCCAGGCGAGGGGAGCCGGGTCTGCGGACCGAGCAGGCTCGGTCGCCGAAGGAAACCCTGCTCATGACCCTGGGAGCGTCCCGGACGCTTGGCGACCTGCGTGGGGGACCGTGCGCTCCGGGAACGAGGTGTAGCGCGCCGAGCGCAGGACGCGACAGCCAGCGCTCACCGACGGGCGCGGAAGAAAGTGGCACCCTGAGGGAGGAGCGGACGGGGACGGGAGGGCTTGACCCTGAAATCTCCAAGGCTCAGGGCCATCCGACCTGTCCGCGAGGAGCGCGGCTCCGGGGCTTACCGGCTTCTTGCTGCGCGGCCGAGCTCCTCTGGGGCGAGGGCCGGGGACTGCTTGGTGAAGAACATGGCCCGCGACTACGCTACCCACTCCTGTCCTGGGCGCTCTTCTCCGCTCTCCGCGTCCCTGCTAGAGGCACCACGGCGCCTGCCTTCTCACTCAGAAAGCGACAAGTTGAACTTCAAGGGACAGGGGCCCCACATTTTGTCTGCGCGAGAGCCCCCCTCCCCCCGCGAACCACTCCCTCCCTGCACGGTCTCTGGGTCCCACCCACAATAACCCTTAGTGACAGAGCCTCAAGTCCCTACCTCTGTGCTTACAAAGGGGCAGATGGAAAGGCAAGGGTCTGCTGGTCTCCCCAAGAACTTCCATTAGGAATGGCAGCAGAGAAGAACAGGGGGGCTAAGGCCGGCTGCGGGAGAGGGTGCCAAAGAGTCCCTTTCCTCCAACTTCTTATCACAGCCTAGACCAAATTCTTTCAACCAGACGTTAGCCAAACAATTACCAAAATACTCACAGGCTCTGGCAGTGGAAGCCGGGGTTCGTTACCTCGGAAAGGGTTAACCTTGGGTGGGGACAGTATTCGTGTGAGGCAATGGAAACGTATCCCTGTGGTGGTTAGTGGGGAACTGCTCTTGCAAGACTGTCTGAGCCTTTGCGGCGACCTGCCCCTGCGGACCTGGCTCCAGATTTCCTGCGAGAACCCCCAGGCTCACCGTGGGGCGCACCAGTCCCCGCCTTCCAGGCATTCCCACTCGCTCCCGCCCCAGAGCAGCCTGGAGGAACCCGGGGGACCGCAGCCTAATGAGGGTGCAGCCCTTGGAGCCCAGGACAGTCGTCAGAAGTTCGGTGAAGTCACTTTACAAGCTAAGTGATGTATATACCGATCGGATGTGTAAGATGAATTAAAGTGAAGTTAAACTAAAAGTTTGGTGATAAAGGAGAGAAAGATGGCATTGACGACTTGCTCAGAAGGTTTTTTAATAAATTCATTTATTTAGAGGAGGCCACGGAAGGTCAACAAGACATGTAGGGGCACCTGCTCCTTGAGTGTTAATGCTGGGAGGAAGGTGGGCGTGGGGATCAGTGTTATTTCTGAGCTGGGACATAGGAACAGCGCGTGTGCACGGCGAGGTGGCTGGTGCATAGATTCCATGCGATTTTACCATCTGATCCGGAATCCGGTACCTGGCAAGGCCATCACCCTTGCTCGCGGGTGAGCTCCGCGTCTGTGTGTGTGTGTGTGTGTGTGTGTGTGTGTGTGTGCACTCCACGCGCATTCGCTGTCTCGCTTCTCCAACCACTTTGGGGGTGGGGGGGGGTGCAGTGGCCACCTTACTGTGGAGAGAGAAGGCAGACCCAGGGAGCCGAAGCCGCCCGCCCAGCGTTGCACAACCAGCCCAGGCTGCGCCGGCTCCCCGCAGGCGGTGTGGTTTCAGGCTGCTCGTCCTCGCGCTCGTTACTGCCTCGGTGCACGGTCCGCGGTCCGCGCCATCACTCCGGGGCACCAGCCCGGAGTCAGCCTCGGAGACTCGTCTGCGTCTCCAGCGTGGTGGTCACCTGGTCCTTCTGGGTCCCAGTCCAGGTCTGTATTAAGTGAGGAGTTCTGAAGCCCGGGTGTTTCCGGTCCTTCCCTTTCGCGACCACGCTCTGCCCTCTGCCGGACGCTCTAGGTGAGCGGTGAAATGAGGTCCCGGGGCGCGGACCTGCCCGCCCGCAGGGCCCTCTCCCCGCCACTAGAGGCGCTCCCGGAGAGCTAAGGATGCGTTCCTGGAACCTTGTAGCAGGAAAACCCGACAGTTCTAGTCAACAGTAAATGGCACCAGAATGAATATTGGGGACGGTATTCTTTCCATGAGGGTAGCGATATAAAAATGGAGCGTAAATATCTACATCTGTATTCTTTGTAATGAATTCATATAAGGAATTATGCAAATATGTCTCCTAATGTATTCAGATCTAATTTGAATATGCAGTGAGCTCACAGAAACTAAATGACTTCTTTGAATGATTCCTTTAAAAACGCTTGCCACGGGGAACCAGCAGTTAGCGTAATGGCTATGTCTCTGGACTCCCACGTAGTCGACTGCGGTTTGTGTCCCGGACCCCGTGGCTTAAAACTCACGCCGGGCGCGTGTGTGTGCGTGCCCAAGATCCCGAGAGGAGAATGGAGGAGAAGGGATTGCGGCGTGACCATCCCCCCGGGGGGTGATTTCTCGCTTTCTGTCTCTATGTCTCTCTCTGTCTGGCGAGCGCACGCGCCCTACAGTGAAAATCTCTCCAAAAAAAACGCTTGCCACGTTGGCATTTTGCCTCCAAGTGACAACCATCATTCAATTTCTTCAAATACTTAAATTTTTTGAAAAATAAACATTTCTGGCTTCTGAAATTTGTATTGTCTATTCAAACATACGGGCAACCAGTTAGATTACTTCAGACAAAAAGCACATCAAACTTAAAGTGATTTTTAAAATGAATAAATATCACTTAATATTAAATCTCTGGAAAAGGTGATTTTATAGGGGAAACTTTGGTCACATAATATTATTACAGACGGAACCAGAGCTAAGTACTACAAATGAGGGTATTGAAAACGAGAGGGGTCTTCAGGAAGCAGCTCAGCCAGGATGTCCTTGGGCAGGCGGCCGCTAAGGCAGAGGGGCTAAGGCAGAGGGGCTGTCGTGTAGCTGTTCAGTAGTCCTCATGTAGGGTTCGCTAGGTTCCCACGAATAAAATAGAACTTCCAGTCTAGGGAGACCGATTCCTTAAGCAAGCACCTGGGCACAGAAGATATGGGGAAATGCTTGAAATTATGTGGGAATGGCCTTAGGGAATGTAACATTTTTAGCTAAGATATATACACAGCCATCAGAAAGAACAGAGCAGAGACCCAGCAGGTGGCGCTATGGTTAAGACACTGGCTCCCATCTGGCCGGAGGTGTTTAAAAGACTCTGCGCTGGGTACTGGGCTGTAGGTGGCGTGGTGGTTAAGGGCGGTGGACTCCCACGTGATGGACTATGGTTCAAGTCCCAGACCTCGTGGCTTGCTTTCTCATTCTATTTCTCTGTCCCTCTCTGGTCAAATTTAAATAAATAACTAAATAAAAAGTTAAAATAATTCTTTAAAAAAATAAAAGACAGAGGGCACATGTGTGTGCATGCCCCAAATTCCCAAGAGAATGGAGAAGGGATTCAGCCTGGTTGTCCTCCAGGGGATGATCTCACTCTCACTCTTATCTCTTTGGTAAGTGCACACCCTATGGCAAAACTCTAAAAAAAAAAAAATTTTGAGAGGTTTTT
>NW_006159512.1:9756457-9768111 GCF_000334495.1 Tupaia belangeri chinensis
GTCAGCGTAATGGCTATGTCACTGGACTCCCATGTAGTCGACCGTGGTTCATGTCCCGGACCCGGTGGCTTAAAACTCACGCCGGGCGCGTGTGCGTGCGTGCCCAAGATCCCGAGAGGAGAATGGAGGAGAAGGGATTGCGGCGTGACCATCCCCCCGGGGGGTGATTTCTCGCTTTCTGTCTCTATGTCTCTCTCTGTCTGTCTGGCGTCTCTCTCTGTCTGTCTGGCGAGCGCACGCGCCCTACAGTGAAAATCTCTCCAAAAAAAACGCTTGCCACGTTGGCATTTTGCCTCCAAGTGACAACCATCATTCAATTTCTTCAAATACTTAAATTTTTTGAAAAATAAACATTTCTGGCTTCTGAAATTTGTATTGTCTATTCAAACATACGGGCAACCAGTTAGATTACTTCAGACAAAAAGCACATCAAACTTAAAGTGATTTTTAAAATGAATAAATATCACTTAATATTAAATCTCTGGAAAAGGTGATTTTATAGGGGAAACTTTGGTCACATAATATTATTACAGACGGAACCAGAGCTAAGTACTACAAATGAGGGTATTGAAAACGAGAGGGGTCTTCAGGAAGCAGCTCAGCCAGGATGTCCTTGGGCAGGCGGCCGCTAAGGCAGAGGGGCTAAGGCAGAGGGGCTGTCGTGTAGCTGTTCAGTAGTCCTCATGTAGGGTTCGCTAGGTTCCCACGAATAAAATAGAACTTCCAGTCTAGGGAGACCGATTCCTTAAGCAAGCACCTGGGCACAGAAGATATGGGGAAATGCTTGAAATTATGTGGGAATGGCCTTAGGGAATGTAACATTTTTAGCTAAGATATATACACAGCCATCAGAAAGAACAGAGCAGAGACCCAGCAGGTGGCGCTATGGTTAAGACACTGGCTCCCATCTGGCCGGAGGTGTTTAAAAGACTCTGCGCTGGGTACTGGGCTGTAGGTGGCGTGGTGGTTAAGGGCGGTGGACTCCCACGTGATGGACTATGGTTCAAGTCCCAGACCTCGTGGCTTGCTTTCTCATTCTATTTCTCTGTCCCTCTCTGGTCAAATTTAAATAAATAACTAAATAAAAAGTTAAAATAATTCTTTAAAAAAATAAAAGACAGAGGGCACATGTGTGTGCATGCCCCAAATTCCCAAGAGAATGGAGAAGGGATTCAGCCTGGTTGTCCTCCAGGGGATGATCTCACTCTCACTCTTATCTCTTTGGTAAGTGCACACCCTATGGCAAAACTCTAAAAAAAAAAAAATTTTGAGAGGTTTTTTGCTACAAGACATGTGTACTCACCAGAAAGACAGAGAGAGACAGAAAGCGAGAAATCACCTCCCAGGGGGATGGCCATGCCGCCAGGGGGATGGGCACGCTGCAATCCCTTCTCCTCCATTCTCCTCTCAGGATCTTGGGCACACACACGTGCACTGGGTCTAGGACTCAAACTGCAGCCGACTACATGGGAGTTCAACGACATAGCCATTACACCAACTGCTGGTCCTCCATTTTTTTTTAATTTATATTAAAAAAATAAAGCAAGAAATAGGCAAATTGGAAATATACCTGCTCAGAGAAGGGTACATTTATTTCACCTAAAAGGGAAGACCCAGGGCCAGCAGGTGGTGTGGTGGTTAAGGTGCTGGACTCCCACACAGCCAACCAAGGTTCATGTCCTGCACCCAGTGGCTTAAAACTTACACTGGTGTGCGTGTGCATGCGTGCCCAAGATCCCGAGAGGAGAATGGAGGAGAAGGAACTACAGCGTGGCCATCCCCCCTGGGGGGTGATTTCTCACTTTCTGTCTCTGTTTCTGTCTCTCTGGTGAGCACACGTGTCCTATAGCAAAAATCTCTCAAAACAAAGCAGCAGCAGCAGCGTGTGGGGAGAGCCACATCGCCCCACAGTAATATACTCTAGCCTCTGGAACATGCAGCCCGTGACCGAAGGGGTACAGGCAGACGTACACACTTGCCTCACGTACCACGCCGGCCACTGGGAAGACGGGAACAACGGGTTCCATAAGAAATGTCGGAGGAATTTCGTTGGACCTCACTCACTCACATGCGCCCCCACCGCGATCTGCCCGAATGCCCCTGCCCTTGCCAGAATTCACCAGTCCTCCCAGGGAACAACACTCCCAGTGACAGGGACCCACATGAGCAACAAGCGAGAGGTCTCAGGTCACAAGATTTTCTTCTGATTTGTGAATCAATTTGCAAGAGAAGTCTTAAAATTAGGAGATTATGTTGCATGTACCCGTATTCTTGCAGCTTGGGCTTTCTAAGCACGCTGAGCTAGGCACTTCACGAAATGACCTATTTATTCTCTTGGTTTTTAATTCCTGAAATAAACCTAGTTTTGTCTGTTGCAAAATGAGAATAATAGCCCCACCTCGATAGGACGGTTATGGAGATTAAACAAATATGGAGTGCTTTAAAATAGTTGCAGACACACAATAACAGCTAAAATTTATTGGGCAGTTGTTGTCATTTCTCTTATAGGCACTGTTTTACTGAGGAGGAAACTGAAGCTTATAGAAGTTAAATATGCATAAAATCTCCTAAAAAAGAAGTCATAGAGCCCCTGTTGGAACCCAGCCCAGGACCACAGACCAGCCGCTTAATCCCCGTCTTCTATACAACAGGGGTCTTCTCTAAGACAGTGAGGAAAATGCCTAGTTTACAGCCTAGAATTACACTGCTGGAGGGAACCAGCAGTTAGCGTAATGGCTATGTCGCTGGATTCCCACGTAGTCGACCGCGGTTCGTGTCCTGGACCTGGTGGCTTAAAACTCACGCCGGGCGCGTGTGCGTGCGTGCCCAAGATCCCGAGAGGAGCCTGGAGGAGAAGGGATTGCGGCGTGACCATCCCCCCTGGGGGGTGATTTCTCGCTTTCTGTCTCTATGTCTCTCTCTGTCTGTCTGGCGAGCGCACGCACCCTACAGTGAAAATCTCTCCAAAAAAAAAAAAGAATTACACTGCTGGAGAGAAAAGAGAAAAAAGAAAGGAGGCCCTCCCCCCAGGGGAGGGCCTTGTAATCCCTTCTCCATTCTCCCCTTGTGATTCTGGACACATGCACGTCATGCCTGGTGTCTTTCGCAGCACGTCCAAGACTCGAACCACTAGCCAGCCATGTGGAGTCCAGCTGCCTTAACTTCCACACCATGGGTGGAGCCCAAGATGCTGTCTTTACTTGCCGAGCCCTGGTTGTTCACGTGTCGGCTCCTGACACATGCCAGTGTTCTTGGTTCAACATCCAACCAACCCTGTGTTCCTCTGGAGATCGGTGTCCCCGACTGTCTCAACTGTCTTGACTAAAAGCTGGTTGAGGTCCCAGCCCCAAGGCCTGACACTCAAAAACGTCATCCTTGGCGGTGAGCTAGACCCTTTGCCTCCTCCCTGCTGGCTCGGGGGAACCCCAACCCAGATTCCACACAGTGAGGCCACATCTCTTGGGCTCACCATGCCAGGCATAGAGGCAAAAAGTATTTCTTGAAAAGAAATAAAACACTTTAAAAGAAATCTCTCCGTATTTTGTCTTAAATACCATATTTCTAAATAAAGTTTATTTCTGGTATTTCTCACAGGGTATTTGAAAGGAGAGGGTGTCAAAAAAATACTTTCAGGTCATCGCTAAACTACCACAAAGATCTGTGTTCAAAACTTTTAGCTTTGGGAACCAGCAGTTAGCGTAATGGCTATGTCGCTGGCCTCCCACGTAGTCGACCGCGGTTCATGTTCCGGACCCGGTGGCTTAAAACTCACGCCGGGCGCGTGTGCGTGCGTGCCCAAGATCCCGAGAGGAGAATGGAGGAGAAGGGATTGCGGCGTGACCATCCCCCCTGGGGGGTGATTTCTCGCTTTCTGTCTCTATGTCTCTCTCTGTCTGTCTGGCGAGCACACGTGCCCTACAGTGAAAAATCTCTCCAAAAAAAAAAAAAAATTTTAGCTTTCAAAGCCGGGAGTTCCCCGTCACAGCTTTTTAAATAAAGAAGTAAATGTTTCCAATGTTTTGCTTCACTGAAGTTCCTTTGATGATTTCAGGAACAATTGTATCGATTTTAAGTCATCTGAATTTGGATATGAATAAGAAAATTAGTTGAAAATACAAACAACTAGGTGTTGGTCAACCCCTAAACCATGTTTAAACTAAAACACACACACACACACACACACACACACACACACACGTATGTATACGTATATATATTTTATATTTAAAAAAAAAAACATTTTTTCCTACAAATTTCCAAGAGTGAGCTGGTGACCTCTGTCGGCGTCGCGGAGAAGCCGGGGACGAGGTCCGCACAGGCTGTCTGATCTGTGCCGTTCCCGTGGGTGCTTGGTAACTGTCCCCTCCTCTAACGGGCACAGACGGACGGGAGAACAGTATGTCCTACTTGTCTCCCTGGGGACACACTGCGAGGACACAGGCCAAGTCTAACTTCACTTCGACTCGAAGGTGCTTGTTTCTAGTGCCGCCTCATCTACCGTGCACCTCCGCGCCACTCTCAGGGCGATGGGGAAGCTCTGGGGACTGCAGCCCGCTGGGTCGACTCCCCGCAGCACCACCACCGGGCAGCCACCAGCACCCTTCTCTCCTTGCCTCTGTGCACCTGCCTCCGCCTGGCCTCTCCACCGCGCTCGGCTGCACCTTAAGGCAGCCAATCCCTCTCCCGCTTCCACCTCCCAGGGCGTCTGCTGCAGCGGGAATAAAGCCCCAAGGCCTCCCCGGACGAACTGCACGGCCTGGCCTCCATGTCCTCCCTCACTGCAACTGTGCCATGCTCCAGCCACACCAGCCCTCCCCCCGCTCCTCGGCCATGCCACGTGCCCCTCAATCTTTGGGACCTCGTATTCATTGTTTCTCCCTCCTAGACTTCTGGCTCAGCTCTCCCAGTGGAGGTCATTCAGGCCGTAGTCAATGTCCCTGTGGGAGGCTAGACCTAGGTAGGAACTAGTGGCCCTCACAGCAGGCGTGGCCTGGTGCTGACGCTGCAGGACAAGCGAAAGCTCCCACAAAGACATGATCTGTGCTGCGCAGTGGAGCCTGAGGGTGCTGTGCACCAGCCAGAGAAGGCCACTGGACGCTGGTCTAGAACCGCTGACGCAAGGTGCTCCACAAGCGCAGCCGGCAGGAGAAACTGGCTTCGCTGAGTAAGAGTAACCCCGAGAACAAACCAGTGCGAGCTCTCCATCAGAGATGGACGGCCGGGCCGCTGATCCCCGCTTTCCTCTACTTAAGTCTGTGTCGTTTTCTTTCCTAAATCCACCGTCCCTTCCGCTCGGGGTTCGTCCCCCTGCATCACTGGGCCGGGCAGGACCCCATCTCAGAGGGGCTCTTCTAAAGCAGCGTCAGCGTCCTTGCCCTCTCCTTCCAGCATCTCTTGTTTCTCACACCCCGGCTCACACTCTGGCTTGCTTACTAGGCCAAGCTCTGTACGCGTGGGAAACGGCCTCCCCATCCCTGCGCGGTCCTTCAGGACGGCCTCCGTTAGAGCCGCGGTGCGGAGTGGAGCAGAGCCCACTTGTGGCCCGAGACACCAACCCCGTAGCTGTACCTGGGGAAAGGTGTGAAAAACAAAATCTAAAGTAAAACATAAAGCCCATTAAAAAAAAAAGGAATGCCTGCCTTTTAATTTGGGATACGAGCTAAGACTCGACTAAAGACTATGACATTGAATATTGAGTTAAACTCAGCAAGAATTCTAAAACCTTCCTCTGTACTGTGTTTAAGACACACTTCTATGTTGTCAGGTATGTTGCTGTTGTTGTAGGGTGCATGCGCTCACTAGAGGGAGGAGAGAGGAAAGGTGAGAAATCACACCCAGAAGGGACGGCCACGCTGCAACCCCTTCTCCTTTATCTTCTCAGGGTTTTGGGCACATGCACATGCACACACACGTGTACACACACACACATATGCCCCACATGACTTTCGACTGGGTCCAGGATCCGAATCACGGTCAACCACGTGGGAGTCCAGCACCTTCACCACCATGCCACCGCTGGCCCCCTTAGGGACTTCTTTTTAATCTATCAGTTACTGTGTTCTGCATCGAATGTTCAAGTTTTATACATTGATACAAATGCCTAACCTAAAATTAGGGGCTCCTGAATATTTTCAATGATAATCAACATTCTAGACTGCAAATTTGGTATGAAACACTTTAATGAAAACATTCATTGTACAAAAATTAAATAGCAAAATTATTTGAGATGACTAACAATTCACACAGATCTGGCTTACTGGTATTTTTCAGTTTGTTTTCCTAAGAACTGGTTGCTTGTAGCTACCATCTCGTTAGGGTTGTGGTGACAGGAAAGGAGAACAGAGGACTGACAGCCGAAGCCCTGTGCTCAGCACGTCTCTCTCATAAATATTAGTTGGCCTTGTATTATTATTTAAAAAAACACATACAGTTTTACAAAACATGCCAACTGTGTTAAAAAACGTCTTATACAAAAATGGCCACGTATGAGGAACCTGGCCTGGCATCTGTTGCAAATCATTGTATTTTCTGAGGAATACACGGTATGAAACCTATTTCATTCACTGATAAAAATTCTACACTAATCAACCAATGCCTGGGATCTAATTATATAGCTTCATGTTACAATGTAAAAGGTCTCTTAGAGAATTTCTTTTTTTTTTAAAAGTACAAGCTTACATGATTAAGAAAAGTACCTTTTAATAAGTAACCAAAACATTAAGAAACAGTCCTCTCGCTGCATATATGGCTCAGTTTCATTAAAATTTTACTTAAGAAAAAGCAAAGGTTGGTCTGAGATGGTAAGTGAAACCACTAAGCTAACACAGGAAAGGACGACGGAGCACTCGCGCATCGCCCGCCCCCGGCTGAGCCTTACGGAGCACGGTCCCACCCGCCACGCTTCCGCCCACAGGTCGCCCTGCCCTTTCTGGAGCGCTAACTACGGCGAGGCTTACATTCCGTCCTCCTAACCCGAGCTGGAGGGGACAGAGAGGAACGGGCATGCACGTGACGGGCTGTGACACACGTTTTAATATTCCAAATTCGACAACGCACTAAACCCCGGCTGAGGTATAGTAACAGGTGAAAACTCGGCTTATTCCACGTCACGGACAAGGTACCACGCGAACACTGCGAGCGCAGCCCCGCACACCGGAAGGAGGTAATATCTGTATCTCTGCCATCGCGACAGTTCGACGGCCACTTCGTCTCTTTTCCTGTTCTTCTTCCGACGACCCTTCAGCCTGTTTTCAAAAGCCTCCAGTTCAGCCTAAAATGAAAACAGAACGTTTTTAATTAAATTCAATACATTCATTCATTCCAACTTTCCATTTGAATGAAAATAAACCAATTGGCAAGGTTTTTTTTTTTAACTTTAAAAATAAATTGTGAACCAGCAGGTGGCATGGTGATTAAGACATTGGACCCCACAAGGCTGACTCTGGGGTTTGAATCCCAGACCCAGTAACTTGAAAAACACAGCAGGCATGTGTGTATATGAGCCCAAAATCCTGAGAGGAGAATGGAGAAGGGACTGCAGCATGGCCATTCCCCCAGGGGGGTATTTCTTAACGCCCCCTCCCTGTCTGTCTAGCGAATACACGTACCCTATGACAAAAAAAGAAAAAACTAAGAAAAAACGTAGTATGCATGTTTGAGATTTACAAAGTGATGCTATGAAACACCTACATACGGAGATAAACACGGCTGTACATAATAACATGTGTCATCTCTACATACGGAGGTAAACACGGCTGTACATAATAACATGTGTCATCCCACTGTCACCTTTTGTTTGTGTAGTAAGAGAAGCCCAAATGTATTCCACACACAAATAGGGGACGCTTCGCGAATCTGCATCGTTCCTGCACGGGGCCATGCTACCTTCTCTGAGCTGTTCCATCTTAGTAAATGCCCTGCCCAAGCGAGCCTGGGAAATGCTTTAATAGTAATGGTATACGTGAATGTGACTTAAAGAAAGAAAGAAAACCCTCTTTCCATGACTGATATGTGGGACGAATCTGGAGCTCAGGTAAGGAAGGGGGCTGGGAGAAGCACAGGGGGTTTCAGGCTGTAGGCCCAACACCCACACTTGATATTCAGATAGCTAACAGAAACAGAGCGCCGTAAACAGCGGTACCGGTCTGCGCTTCAGCCCCACGGTCTCCGAGCCAGGCTCCCACAGTTCAGCTTCCCCGGGTGCTGAGCCTGCGGCCAGCGAGGACACAGGCACCTCCGGGTCCTGCTCCTTAGTGTAACAAACACTGCAGGTTGCAGGGGAGAACTCAGGTGAGGAATGAGAAAGATTGCTGGGCTCGATCCTTTTCTTCATCAAAGACATTTAAAAGCATACCGTAAAAATATGTAAAAGGAAAAAATATTTCATGCTTTAAGTCAAAATGACTATTTTGAGAAATGAATTAAAAATGAATTCTGAAAAATGATAACTAGATTACATTCACTTTTCAGATGTGGACTTCCCCTGTACTGCTAAGAACTTACTTGTTAGAATGTTTACGTGACAATGTAATATGACACGTCATAGTGCGTAGTTACTAACTAAATTATATACAGTACCCAGAAAAAACCCTACAAATATCCAACGAGGAAATGCAAACTGAAGTAGGCACAGCGCTCCCTCTGGCCACTAAGCACCTGAAGACCTGCCGACACACGTGCTGTGAAGTGATGGTGAGCCACACGTCAGGGTACCCGGGTGGCTGCTGATATACGGGAGAAAAAGTCAAAATACCGGAAAGCAGTGAACACCCTGAGGATGACTGACAGAGCGAGACATCCGATGCCTCAACAGATACCCTCCACGGCCAGAGGCCATACGGTGCTCTACGTGCTGTCAGTCAGCTCACGGGAAACACACGGAAGATCTTTCTCATAACAGTTTGTAAAACGGGGGGGAGGGAAGAGGAAATGCCCTGTCCTATATTTTTAAAGGATCATCTCTGAAAGTTTCTTTGTTTCTACATAAATAACTGCAGCTGGGGCTGACAGGCGGCATGCCGGGTAAGGTGCTGGGCTCCACGTGGCTGTTCACAGCTCAAGGGCCAGACCTGGGGCTCGCTCACTTTCCTTCTCCCTCTCTTTGGCCAAATTAAAAATAAATAAATAAATAAATAAATAAATAGAAATTAAATTAAATCAGTACCTTTTAAAAACATAAAAATAACTGCAGCTCGTCCCTAAGTGTTTTCGACAATTCCAGCCTCCAGGACCCAGCCCCGTGTGTTCCTGCACCAGCTCTGATCATTCACTGTGAGGAGACGACACAACTCGACTCTACAGGGCCATGAAACACCGAGGGCGTCCTGGCCAGCCTGTTTTCCGCATGAGTTGTTTCCAGTGCTCACCCACACGTCATGCAAGCTTCAGTTTCTTCATTCATACAAGTGGTATGGAGCATGTGACATGCCCTCCTTGATAAGGACAAAGCATCTCAAGAAACTCACAGATAATCACACGTCTATTTGATGTGTAATAATTAGACGCTGTTAGAAAGTTAAGCCAGTCTTTGGAGTAGACGATCCACACCCAAACAAAGACAGTATCGGGCATATACCTGTTAGCTGGGAAGTAGCACACAACAGATGATAATCCTGCATTTAAGGATCAAATGGGGAAATTAAAAGAAAAAAAATTTTTAAGGTTGTTGCTATAGGTAAAGGACATGCACACTTCCTGCAGAGGGACAGAGAGAAAAGGAGAGGGAAAATGAGAAACCACCCCTTGGGGAAGTGGCCACACTGCACTCCCCTTCTTCCTGGGATTCTGGACATACACGCACATGTACTTGGGCTGATTTTCAAGCCTCTAGGTCCAGGGTTTGAACCGCAGTCAGACATGTAGGAGTCCAGTGTCTTAACCACCATGCCTGTTAGCCCTAAAAATCTATTGTTTAAGCAAATGAATTGTTTCGCCAACAGCACTTACTGTTATAATGACGTGCAACTCGGTAAGATAGCTCACCGTGTCACGGGAGTGGTGCCAGCAGATGCCTAAAGCACCCGTCCCCCTCATCAGCAGGCAGGGGAGAAAGAAAAATGATAACTAGATTACATTCACTTTTCAGATGTGGACTTCCCCTGTACTGCTAAGAACTTACTTGTTAGAATGTTTACGTGACAATGTAATATGACACGTCATAGTGCGTAGTTACTAACTAAATTATATACAGTACCCAGAAAAAACCCTACAAATATCCAACGAGGAAATGCAAACTGAAGTAGGCACAGCGCTCCCTCTGGCCACTAAGAACCTGAAGACCTGCCGACACACGTGCTGTGAAGTGATGGTGAGCCACACGTCAGGGTACCCGGGTGGCTGCTGATATACGGGAGAAAAAGTCAAAATACCGGAAAGCAGTGAACACCCTGAGGATGACTGACAGAGCGAGACATCCGATGCCTCAACAGATACCCTCCACGGCCAGAGGCCATACGGTGCTCTACGTGCTGTCAGTCAGCTCACGGGAAACACACGGAAGATCTTTCTCATAACAGTTTGTAAAACGGGGGGGAGGGAAGAGGAAATGCCCTGTCCTATATTTTTAAAGGATCATCTCTGAAAGTTTCTTTGTTTCTACATAAATAACTGCAGCTGGGGCTGACAGGCGGCATGCCGGGTAAGGTGCTGGGCTCCACGTGGCTGTTCACAGCTCAAGGGCCAGACCTGGGGCTCGCTCACTTTCCTTCTCCCTCTCTTTGGCCAAATTAAAAATAAATAAATAAATAAATAAATAAATAGAAATTAAATTAAATCAGTACCTTTTAAAAACATAAAAATAACTGCAGCTCGTCCCTAAGTGTTTTCGACAATTCCAGCCTCCAGGACCCAGCCCCGTGTGTTCCTGCACCAGCTCTGATCATTCACTGTGAGGAGACGACACAACTCGACTCTACAGGGCCATGAAACACCGAGGGCGTCCTGGCCAGCCTGTTTTCCGCATGAGTTGTTTCCAGTGCTCACCCACACGTCATGCAAGCTTCAGTTTCTTCATTCATACAAGTGGTATGGAGCATGTGACATGCCCTCCTTGATAAGGACAAAGCATCTCAAGAAACTCACAGATAATCACACGTCTATTTGATGTGTAATAATTAGACGCTGTTAGAAAGTTAAGCCAGTCTTTGGAGTAGACGATCCACACCCAAACAAAGACAGTATCGGGCATATACCTGTTAGCTGGGAAGTAGCACACAACAGATGATAATCCTGCATTTAAGGATCAAATGGGGAAATTAAAAGAAAAAAAATTTTTAAGGTTGTTGCTATAGGTAAAGGACATGCACACTTCCTGCAGAGGGACAGAGAGAAAAGGAGAGGGAAAATGAGAAACCACCCCTTGGGGAAGTGGCCACACTGCACTCCCCTTCTTCCTGGGATTCTGGACATACACGCACATGTACTTGGGCTGATTTTCAAGCCTCTAGGTCCAGGGTTTGAACCGCAGTCAGACATGTAGGAGTCCAGTGTCTTAACCACCATGCCTGTTAGCCCTAAAAATCTATTGTTTAAGCAAATGAATTGTTTCGCCAACAGCACTTACTGTTATAATGACGTGCAACTCGGTAAGATAGCTCACCGTGTCACGGGAGTGGTGCCAGCAGATGCCTAAAGCACCCGTCCCCCTCATCAGCAGG
>NW_006159512.1:9768142-9771999 GCF_000334495.1 Tupaia belangeri chinensis
AAACTTACAGATAAAGAGTGAACAAAATCGGCAAGGACGTGAATGGGAAATAAACAGCATACACGGCACGCCCGCGGAGCTGCCGCACGGCTGGACGGAAGGGAGTGGCCGCTCCGTCTGTCCTGGAGGACCGCGCTGCTGTCGGTTCCGCACGGAGCCGACAACTGACGCCCGCACAGGGACGAGCTGTGCCGAGAGGCCCAAGTCTGGGCTCTGGGTTTGGTTACCTGTTGTCTTCGTTTTTCCTCTTCAGCGGCAGCTTTGGCTTCTGCTTCTTTTATCTGTTCATAGACATTTAAAAGTCAATGAACAATTTAAGCATCCAGTTCTTTTTTAAAAAGAATTATATTTATTTACTTACTTTAATTTGACCAGAGAGGGACAGAGAAAGAGAGAGAGAGAGAAAACAAGCTGCCTGGTCCAGTACTTGAACCATAGTCAGCCATGTGGGAGTCCAACATCCTTAACTACCACACCACCTGTAGGCCCCAAGCACCCAGTTTTATAAATAACCACTAACCCACAGCAACTTTTTGAGAGCTTTACATTGGAAATCACTTTTTAAAATGTCAGTTATGCTGAGAAACATCACCCAGCTCTACCAGATCAGGAGGTGGGGTGGGGGGTGGGGGGCGCTGCACCTCACGTCAACCTGTCTGCTCGGCCGCTGCGGCGGACGGGAGGTCACACTTCAGACAGTACCACCAGACACTGATGGGCCTTAAAAAGCGGGTTTTCTTGCAGAGTTACCGCAGTAAGAACCTAGAGCTCATCATTAAAGACCCTGTGGTCCTAGCACGGAAACTGACCGTTTGTTTGAAAGCCTTATCAGGAAGGGGTCCTTACTTTCAATCCAAATCAAGTGTGGACTCACTGACTGGGACCGGCAGGCAGGAAAGGAACATTAGCGATAACCCAAGCAGCAAAGGACATCGAGATCTTGTCTTCACAATTATTTTAGCCTGACTTTCAGGAACTTAGGTTAACATTAAAACAAACACTGTCCCCCTGAAAAAGTTGCACGGGCTGTCGGCACAGAGGGCGGAGAGCTTAGGAACTCAGCAGGCAGGAAAAGGCAAGCCTGGGGCTCAGAGAGGCTACCCTAGACAGCAGAGAGCTGCACCCTGAGCATTCTGTAAAAGCGCACGAACGCCGAGCAGCACAGGGACCACATGGGGCAGGGCAGCCACGTACCTCGGACGCCTTCCGCTTCAGCTCCTTGCACGTGGCGTCGCAGTCCACCGAGACTTGGTTCTCGCGTGCTCTGTGGCACTGCAGCTCCTGCAGGGAATCCAGACGCCCAGTGTAAGTTCTCTCTCCTGCAAAGCCCTCACTGCGTGCCAGGGACAGCAAACTTGTCTCCCAGTGTGGGGTGCTAGGGATCACTGAACGGCCACACTCAGTCACAGCCGATGACAGGGCTGCAATTAAATATCCTGCTCCCGGATGTTCTCATAATTAGCAAAGTGAGTAAGTACCAAACTATTAAAATAGGCATTTAACAAGTATTTGCCAAGTGCCACTGTCGACCCCGCTCTGAGTTGACAGAGTAACTCCTCTGCTGTTTCCTACTGTCCTTTACAAGCTCCACAGGACACCGTGCAGGGCAGCGCTGCCCACAGAGGGTCGGGGACGACGGGATGTCCGCGATCCGCACTCTCCCACGGAGTGGCACCGACCTACCCGGCTACGGAGCGCCTGAGAGGGGCTAGCGAGCCTGAGAACCCGATTCTTAGTGTTACTTCATGTTAGACATTAATATTCACACCGAGAGCCTAGCGGCTTCCACCTCCGTGCAGCTCTGCAGCTTTCTGGAGAGCAACGAATTTGTCTCTCAACTATTAAAGTTCCTTTTTAAAAAAAAGTTTAGATGAAACTGTTTTAAAGCTTAACGTTTGTACTTCATGGCCTCCTCTGTGCAATAATGAGCACTAATCCACGCTGCTCTCAATAGCTTGACATCCAGACTGTGGTCACCCCGCACACCGTCACCCGCGCACCGCCGTCACCGCACACCGTCATCACCGCACACCATCACCGCACACCGCTGTCACCCCACACCACTGTCACCACACCCCGCCAACACCGCACACCATCACCGCACACTGCTGTCACCACACACCGCCGTCACCGCACACGGCCGTCACTCCACGCACCACCATTATCGTGCACATGGCCGTCACCCCACGCACCGCCGTCACCCCGCACACCGTCACCGCACACCGTCACCCGCGCACCATCACCCCGCACACCACCGTCACTCCACGCACTGCCATTATCGTGCACATGGCCGTCACCCCGCGCACCGCCGTCACTCCGCATGGTCCTATCACACGTGGTGACCGCAGAGCGGGAGCGGCCTCAGGGTGGCCGGCCTGCCCTCGCTGGCCAGCCCTCTATTCTCTGCCTGTTTCGGCGCCAGCGTCACTTCTGCTCCACGTGGACCTGTTGGTATCAGTTTCTTCTTTCTTACCACATCGTCAGACTCCAGTTTGAAGTTCAAATTTGCCAGTTTAGAAGAGAGATCGCACACCCTACTAGTGAAGTGCATACACCTGGACGGGATTGTAGGGCTCAGAGGGGCTCTTTCCCCATCAGTTTTTCATTTTTAGCTAAAGTTGCTGATCAAGATAGCCTTGTCCTCAAAGGACAGTCCCGAGAGAGGAAAAATAATTCCAACAAACACCAGGGACAAGAATAAGTATGCTATTTTACAGACAGCAGATCTATCAGCTGGAAGGAGGATGTGCCCCTTCTCGCTCACAGGCACATACGGAGTGCCTGTTCCATGCCCAGGCTGTGACGGGGAGGGCGGCACCGAAGGGCAAGAGTACACTAAAAAAAAAAAAGAGTATACTAGCGCTAGGGGCCACCTGGTAAGAGCAGGAGTGCAGTCGGCACGCTAAGGAAGCAGGCAGGGCGCCGAATGCTTGCAAGCACCACCTCTTTGCTTCCTTCTGTAAACCCAGGGATAAGCTCTCACGGGGAGGAACCAAGGCGACAGCCGTGCAGCGAGCTACGAACGGGGTCCGAGGAAGGCCGGCAGGAAGGAGCCTGAGTCTGCCTGGGTGGTGGGGAGCCCTGCACAGGAGGAAGCACCTGCACTGGGACTGCAGGTCCTGGGCACCCAGGTGGAGGGGGCACCTGCAGCTCCTCACAGAAGGAGCAGGCGGGGGCCTGACCTGGCAGGCCGGCGGTGCCAGGCACCATGGGATGGACTCAGACGAGGACTCGAGGGCGCACAGTACACACCTTCCTAGAAAACAGACTTTTCCAGAAGGGGTAAGAGCCACTGAAGAACTGAGAGCAGAACAGAGCAGGACGAGAAGCGGGGGGGCAGCTGTGGCATTCCGGCAAAGCCCGGACACAGCCGTGTCGCAGGGCCGGGCGCTGAGTCTTCCCGGCGCCGCGTTTTTATTGGAAGGGCGCATCCACATCGGGCATTTTCATCCTCCTTTTCCTCCCCTGTCCTTCCTGAGCTAGCTGGGTTCTCCTTGACCTCATCGCAGATGGCTGACTCCAACGTGAAGACTGAGATGTCCGTCATTTTCCGATGCCCAAATCAACAACCGCCCAAACACGTCAGGGTGCAGTAGTCGGGTACGACACAGCAGCCCCGAGGGGGCAGGCCCGCAGGGATCCTGCCCGGGTCACCTTCATCACCCAACCATAGGCCACTTGCCCTTAAAGCCCAATAAAACAGGTGGCGTGGTGGTTAATGTGCTGGACATGGCCAACCACAGCTCATGTCCTGGCCTGGTGGCTTGTTTTCTCACTTTCTCTCTCTCTCTGTATGTGTCGCTCTCTGGTCAAATTAAAAATAAGTGAATGAGGGACCGGCAGGTGGCGTGGTGGTT
>NW_006159512.1:9772569-9772899 GCF_000334495.1 Tupaia belangeri chinensis
GGGGGCCGGGGGGGAGGAGGCCCCAGGACACTGCCAGGCCACGGCCCCACGCGAGCTGTGCGGGACAGGGCCGCTGACCTGCTCCCGTCACCACTGTCTTATCCTAACGTCAGTTTCTCCTGGCTTGAGTGCCACTTCATTTTATAAAGCTATGCATATGGAGTCTTTGTAAGGAGACATTTCCGAAGGACAGTCACTGGTGGGGGAAACCGTCTCGTAAGTAAGAGTGACAGCTTCATTTCGGGACCGCAGCTTCCACCACGGATCATACACAGCGTCCTGCTCAAGGCCTCATTTACGGCACGTTGATTCTGTCCAGACGCGGGCAGG